>NC_057711.1:136259377-136293332 GCF_004010195.1 Chiloscyllium plagiosum | reverse complement strand
TCCGCAAGTCGGCGGCCTGTCTCCCCAATATACAGGAGGCCACATCGGGTGCAGCGGACGCAATAGATGATGTGTGTGGAGGTGCAGGTGAATTTGTGGCGGATATGGAAGTATCCCTTGGGGCCTTGGAGGGAAGTAAGGGGGGAGGAGTGGGCGCAAGTTTTGCATTTCTCTATATTGTGGCCTCCTCTATACTGGGGAGACAGGCTGCCTACTTGCGGAACGTTTCATACCCAGTACCACTCCAACATACTCTGCCAGCCCATGCAGCCTTCTAATTAAAGTCATTTTCAAAATTATTCAGCATTTGAGCTCGTGCCAAAGAACTATGAAATTGTTATTTGTAATTTTGCTGCTTGCACATTGTGTGTCAGTTGCAACAAAGAATAAAGGACAATACAGCACAGTAACAGGCCCTTCGGCCCTCCAAGCCTATGCTGACACATTTTGCCCTTCCATACTAAAACTGTCTTCACTTTCAGGATCCATATCCCTCTATTCCCTCCCTATCCCTGTATACGTCCAGGTGTTTCTTAAATGCTGCTACTGTGTCTGCTTCCATCATGTCCTCTGGCAGCGTGTTCCAGGCACTCACCACACTTTGTGTGAAAAACATGCCTCATGCATCGCTTTTAAACTTCCCCCTTGCACCTTGAACCTGTGTATCCTAGTAACTGACCCTTCCACCCTGAGAAAAAGCCTCATACTTTCCACTTTATCCATGCCATTCACAATCTTATAAACTTCTAACAGGTCGCCCCTCAACCGCCTGTGTTCCATTGGATACAGATTCAGTCTATCCAACCTTTCTTCATAGCTAAAATCCCAAAACCAGTCGACATCCTGGTAAACCTTTTCTGTACCCTCTCCAAAACATGCACATCCTTCAGGAAGTGTATGTAATATTCCAAGTGTGACCTAAATAAAGTTCTATAAAGCTTCAGCATAACCTGCCTATTTTTATACTCAATGCCCCTTCCAATGAAGGCAAGAATGTCATAAGTCTTTTTTACTGCCCTATTTACCTGTGTTGCCACCTTCAGTGATTTGTGGACCTGCACATCCAGATCCTTCTGCTTACCAATATCCTAACTGTTCTGCAACTCACTGCATAATTTCCATCTGTACCTGACCTTCCAAAATGCATCACCTAACATTTGTCTGGATTAAACTCCATCTGCCATTTTTCTGCCCATGCCTCCAACTGATCTAGGTCCTGCTGCATCCTTTGACAATTGTCCATGCTATCTGCAACTCCCCCAATCTTTGTATCGTCTGCAAACTTACTTAGTAGATTAGCCACATTTTCCTCCAAATCATAGACCATGAACAGCAGAGGTCCCAGCACTGATCTTTATAGAACACAACTTTCAGGCTAAAAGTGAAGAAGACATTACTTGGTGTAAACTCAGTGCTAAGTAGGAACAGTCCAAAAAAAATCAGTATACTGGGGTAAAACAAGCTGCTTTAATTCTAAATAGTGCCTTTATAAATATTTCTTGGCTTCTTAAAATGATTTATCAATTGTTAATATGTTCATAACAAAGGATATTTGAGTATTTTTAAAATTGATGGAGAATTTCACTCTATGATAATAATCTGGTAGGAATTGTAGATTAATAGAGGTGGCTTTCAGTTGATAGAGGGCAATCTTACACTCTGCTGTATCCCATTGATGATCAAAAAAATGTAGGAGCAGATTGCGTGTGAGAGCATTGGAAACTCAGGATCCAATTACTGTTGTACATTTTTGTATTATTTATAATGCCGCCTTGTTCCTATTTACATTCAGTGTTAGCAACGGTTGAAGTTGTTTACTGGTCTGTACTGAGATCTGCATGCACAGTGTGCCTTGAATAAATATATTGAGCTATGGGAGGAAAGGTGCTTCATATTTTCAAGTGACATGGGTGACAGGGTAATATGGATTAGAGTTATGGTGGACCTGAAGGTACATAATATCATAGAGCTGCTAGTGTAATGAAAACAGGACTTTTGGCAACAGAATTCAGCTTTAACAGAGGATAAAAGTACCAATGGGCCATAAGCTTGGTACAAAATGTCAAATTCCCTTACAATACCTTCCTTCCTTAGTGGTACCTTGCACAACCTGATCAGGTATTGCACACAAGATGATGGGTAAGGGATGAAAATGCTGGCTTAGAATTCTCTCCATTAAATTCATTATTCTGCCATCTAGATTTTTGACAAATTGAACTGAATTTTCATTGCAACTCACCCAAAATCAGCCAAACCATACAAAAGATGCAGGAGGTTCAAAGTCAAGTTCAGTGCAAATTGAATTTCGACAACCTTTTACATTCGTTTTAAAAGGAACTACATAAAAGCAGCCCACACAACTCTGCTTCCTCAGGAGGTGAAGGAAATTTGGCATGTCCATAATAACTCTTACCAATTTTTATAGATGCACCATAGAAAGCATTCTATTGGATGCTTTATGGCTTGGTATGACAACTGCTCTGCCTGGGACTCTAAGAAACTACAGACAGTTGTGAACATAGCCCAGTCCATCACACTAGCCAACCTTCCATTCATTGACTCCATCTACACTTCTCACTGCCTCAGGAAGGCAGCCAACATAATCAAAGACTCCTCCCACCTTGGATAATATCTTACAATGTCTTCTGTCAGACAGAAGATACAAAAGTTTAATCATACGTACCAACAGATTCAAGAACAGCTTCTTCCCTGTTGTTATTAGATTTCTGAATGGATCGCTCCAATTTCAAATTTAATGTCAATCTTGCTCTTTGTGTACCTTATCTGCAGCTGTAACATTGTATTCCTCACTCTATTCGATGACCCTAATGCACTTTATATAGTGTGAACTGCCTGTACTGCTCCAAAACAAGACTTTTCACTTTACCTAGGTACATGCGAAAATGACAAATCAAATATCAAAAAATCATAGCCTCAGAATGAATTCATTATGAGAGCAAATTTTTATTAATTGCTCTCACAGATTGCATTACAAGAAAATTTAAAATTAAGCACTTTTTTGGGTTCATGTACATTAGCAGGCACCTTTATTAAAAAGGAAATATTGAAATGTTTTTCATTAAATTTGCATAGAAACTAACTACAGTAGACTATATTACCAATGTGCTGAATGCTTAGTACAAATGTCAAATTTCTTTACAATGCCTGACCTCTTTAGTGGTTCATTACTTTAGATTAATTTGTAAAGGTTGTTTTTACTTTTCTTTAAAAAAAGGGTCCCTCAAGGATGATTCCTTGACAATTAGCATCTAAATCAGATTATAAGCAAGAAATTCAATCTCTGCTCTTGCTGAGAATGATTCAGGGCTTGACTCTTTGTTATGTAAGACCATAAGACACAGGAGCAAAAATTAGGCCATTCATCCCATCAAATCCGCTCCACCATTCAATCATGGCTAATATGTTTCTCAACCCCATTCTTCCACTTTTTTCCCATAACCCTTGATTCGCTTGGCAATTAAGCACCTATCTATCTCAGTCTTAAACATACTCAATGACCTGGCCTCCACAGCCTTCTGTGGCAATGAATTCCATCGATTCACCACTCTCTGGCTGAAGAAGCTTCTCCTTATCTCCATTCTAAAAGGTCTTCCCTTTACTCTGAGGCTATGCCCTTAGGTCCTGGATTCTACTACCAACGGAAACACCTTCCCAACATCTACTCTGTCCAGGCCATTCAGTATTCTGTATGTTTCAATTAGACCTCCCCCCCCCTCATCATTCTAAACTCCATTGAGTATAAAGCCAGAGTCCCCAAATGTTCTTCATATGTTAAGCTTATCATTCCTGGGACCAGTCTTGTGAACCTCTTCTGAACACGCTCCAAGGCCAGTACATCCTTCCTGAGATATGGGGCCCAACACTGCGCACAATGCTCCAACTTTAGTCTGATCAGACCATTATGGAGCCTCAGAAGTACATCCCTGCTTTTATATTCAAAAGAAATCACAGCATTTTGTTATGGTTTAAGAAAGCAGAAACACTGACTGAGGGTGGCTGCAGGGTCACCTGACCAGGTTGAGCTGCCATAATGAAACCATCGATAAATAAGGTCCAGTAAATGCTGAAATTAACAATGTCATTAAAATGACTGTAACTAGTCATTCTGAGCTGTATCTTCTTTTGATTTATACCTTCCTTGAAGTTCAATATATTGAGTTGAAGTCATTTGCAGATTATCTACTTTGGGAAATGCACTGAAGCCAGATATGGGAATGTTGAAAGGAATTGTATTGCAGGTTACAGCATATGGGGCAGGGAAGATGGAAAGAAAATTGATTCATTCTGGCAGAAACAGCATGCTTGCTCTTTTTTCCTTATTTCTCTCAATTCTCAGTTAAAAATAAAAACAGAGAATTATTCATTTACTAAGAGCTCCAAGAAATCTACAAACTTTGTTACTGCTGAGATTAAGCAACAGTGGTCTCAGGTTAGACCTAAGAACACAAAGGGCTTTTGAAACTACATATTTTTAATATTCCTTTTTGCATTAATTATTCTTTGTGCACGGGAGAAGTTGTGTTTTATAATTTTTGATTTTTCTTAAGGTTAGAGTGTAATAAAACTTTTCTTTGTTTCACTTGTAAAACCTTGCAATTGGCTACCTAATTTTGATGAGAATTACAATTTAATTTTTGAGTGTTACAGCTTTAGGATAAAACTATAGGATAAAAGTGAAATACAAAATGTTTATTGTGACCAAGCAAGTAGATTGAAAAGACAATGACTTAATCCCCCACAACTTCTTCTACTATCTCTGAACTTTCTGATTTAGCATCATGTACTGTCTTAGGGGGATATTTATGGATTTGCTGCATATTCTTTTACTTCAATCAATAACTGAGAAATATTTTTACAACATGATGGTAATGAAGTCATTCTGCTATTTTGATGTGATTGTATGTTATTCAAACTGGCATCTATATTTTTATGATCACATCACACTGGATTAAGAGCCCTGAGGCAGATATCTCACTATCGAATGTTGCTACCCAACTGTAATACTGTCATAATAACTACCGAAGGTCTGGCATGACTAATGGCCCCCATATCGCAAGGGAATGATGGTAATGAAATAACTCCACAGAGGTCAGTATCCCATCACCATGTCACCCTTTATTTACATGTGGAGAGTCCATGACACTGATCCAGCTCCCTCAGAGCCAGCTCTCAGAGTGAACAGAACCTCTGACACTGGTTTATATCTGTCAGCCAGGGCTTCCTGATTGACCAGATTAATATTCTATGAGGTGAAAATGAGTACTGCAGATGCTGGAGATTAGAGTCAAGAGTGTAGTGCTGGAAAAGCATCAGGAATGAGTGCTTTTGTCTGAAATGTCGATTTTCCTACTCTTCGGATGCTGCCTGACCTGCTTTGCTTTTCGAGCACCACACTCTCGACTCAAATATTCTATGAGGTCCACCTGGTTGACCTCGTTACAGTCACGGCATGCTCCCCCCTCTGAGTCCAATGACACAGGCTGCTTCTTGTCTTTTGTGGCTCTTTCTGGGGCACTTTAGTGCCAGGTCAGGTTCGCCCACCTCTGATATGGGTGGCACAGTAGTTCACCTCTTGTGCCCAAAGTGTCTCAGAAGTAATCCATTCTCCTCTTCAGGCACCAAAAGCATCAAGGTGGAGACATCCACCATGTCCATCTCCAGTTCTGAAGTATCTGCAACACTTAGTGGCGAGGAAGAGCCCATGGGATCTGGAACAGTCAGAATGGCTGTTGAGGAGCCAGGCACATACTGCTCCTGCACCGCTTGTGAGTTTTCAGTGTTCATATAGTCCATATGCTCATTCAGGACTGTTGCACTGACCTGAACTTTATACGTTTCTGAACCAGACCTGACATTGACCATTGCCTCTTACCCTGGCTGGAGTCAACACTGAGGTTGGAGGGATGGGGCTCTTATGAAAGAATTAATTGCTGACTTAGGAACTGCAGTTGATGGTGGGCTGGGGAGATTTTCCATAGGCCTTCCCACCTCAGTAATCAAGGTAGCCATGGCTCCTTTCTTGGCCACCTGCCTAACTAAATGGTCCACACCTCACTACCAACTCTGTAAGAGGTGAAGTCATTAAAGATAGCCCAAAGGGATTATCTTAAATCACAGCAAGACCATTCAGGATGAAATAAAGAAGCAAGTCTTTCATATAAAGGATGATAGAAATCTGAAACAGTCTTCCAAACAGAACTGTCCATAATGGGATAGTTGGAACTTTCAAAATTAACACAAGTAGTTAATAATTTCAAAGTACATGTATCACTGGGTGTAGAACAAAGATAGGAAAGTGGTGTTGAGTTGCAAGTCTTGGTGACCTAATTGAGCAACAGGACAGGGTGGCATGCTATTTGGAGGGGCGGTGTGGACTCAAAGGGCGGAATGGCCTGCTTCCACACTGTAGGGATTCTATGTTAACAAGGCTTGGGGACAGTATAGTTTTCTTCCATTTCTAGTGTTGCTTTGATATCTTTGATTGCAGCTGAAAATGTGTTGCTGGAAAAGGACAGCAGGTCAGGCAGCATCCAAGGAACAGGAGAATCGACGTTTCGGGCATGAGCCCTTCTTCAGGAAAGCAATCTTTGATTGCACCCTGGCATATCTGTTAAAAAAAGTACTGCAGATGTCAGCAGTGTCCTCAGCAGCAAGCTATATATATAAACTGAATATAAACATGTGTACTGCTCTGGATAATTTAAATCTAATGCCTTCTATTTAATAGAGACTGACATTTAAGTTATGGGCAATAGTAATCTACCAATAAGCTAGTTTGAGGAGTTTTATTGATTTGGTTGCAAAGTGATGTTTTGTTGTTTTCACCAATACAACATTGTCACTGGATCAGAGCAGTTATCTAGGTAATTGCAATCTAAATGGTTTGGCTGTGGTAATGGCTTTTTACATATGAATCAGTCATAAGCAGCAGTTGATTAAAAATTAATGCAAGTGTCACTGCCTGCATAAATAAGTAAAATAAAATCAAAAGCATCTGCAGTCCTTATTTTCTCATCCAAAAGGGAATATCCAGGACCAGAGAGTCATTAGCTATAAACACTGCTACATAAACATCAAGCTTTGTTGATTGTTCCATTGGCAGTTCTGCTTGTTCCCCCACTTGAGAGTTAATACTGGTCTCCCCTCAAAGGCACAGCAACATGTTTCACTTAATTTTTCCACAATTAGAATCGCCCGATGTGTTCCAATCCTGATCCTGGTGATTCATGCAGTGTTACTCGTAATTTTTCTGATTGTGCTTCTCCTCAATTTAGGTTAGTTGATGACAGTCTGCTACAGTTATGTGGAGATATCCACAAGGCGCGAATCTTAGCGAGAGGGTTAGGTGACATTACAGTGCATATTATTTTTCATAATATATACTGTGAAGCTGATAGACTCATTTTTATTCCATTTTGAACTCATTTTATGCCAGAATTGACAGCTAAGTGCTGTAGATTCCTGATGGTGTTTACATTGATGCATTAATGATTGCGCTGTTACTGGTGGAAGTTCCTTAAGAAAATTATGCGCAGTTGATTACTGCATATTTTGGTTCTGCAAGTGTCTCATTTGGTATTGAAGTTATTTTTAAATATATAAGCAATTATTGAAGGAATCTAGAAAGCATTAAGTTTCAACTTTTAATTTATTTCTCATTGTCCTTGTCATACTTCCGCATTGGTTGTATTTGTATTTGTTGTAACTTCAATTGCAGAAGTGAAGTCTGTGCAAAAGACCTGATCCCTTTCCCAAATCAATTGTGCCACTGTCAACAAACCATGCGCAACTGAACAGTTCTTGCTTGGTTTTCCTTGTATAGCTAGAGTCTGAGCAGTGCTGCACAATTTAATGCACATCATAACACAAGTCACATGTTGTCACTGCCCTCAACCTTCTCAGACATCCACCCCTCAAGTTGGTAAACTTGTATTGATAAATGGACTTAATGTATGGGGTTATATAAATTGCTGGTCATTCCAGTTGATTTCATAGACTCGTTACAGTGCAGAGAGAGACCATTCAGCCCATTGAGTCTGCCCCGACCTTCTCAAGAGCACCTCACACAGATCTCCATATTAACCATCCTCATCCACCTCGTCTGTACATGCTGGACCCTACAAGGCAACATAGCATGGCCAATCCACCTCACCTGCACATCTTTAAACTGTGGGAGGAAACCGGACCACCCAGGGGAAACCCATACAGATGCAGAAAGAACTTGCAAACTCCACACAGACACTCACCCAAGACTGGATTTGGACCCAGGTCCCTGCTGCTGAAAGGCAGCAGGGCTAACCACTGAGCTACTCTGCACCTTTCAGTGCCAGTGAACACTCATGACCCACTAAGTATTTGTTTAAAAATAGAACAAAGAAAGTTTACAGCCCAGAAACAGGCCCTTCGGCCCTCCAAGCCTTAGCCAATCCAAATCTACTGTCCAAACTATCGCCCAATTCCCAAGCATCTGTATCCCTCTGATACTCACCTACTCATCCATCTGTCCAGATGCATCTTAAATGAATCTACCGTGCCTGCCTCTACCATCTCTGCTGGCAACACATTCCAAACATCCACTACTCTCTGTGTAAGGTACTTGCCTCGTGCATTCCCTCTTAAATTTTTCACCTCTCACCTTGAAAGCGTGACCTCTTGTTATTGAATCTGTCACCCTGGGAAAAAGCTTATCGCTATCTACCCTGTCTATACCCTTCATGGTTTTGTAAACCTCAATCAGGTCTGTCCTCAATCTCCTTTTTTCTAATGAAAACAAACCTAACCCACTCAACCTCTCTTCATAGCTAGCACCTTCCATACCAGGCAACATCCTCGTAAACCTTCTCTGCACCCTCTCCAAAGGGTCCACATCCTTTTGGTAATGTAGCGACAGAATACAGAATGTGACTTTCAGTTTCAAAGGAGGGGCTTACAAATGTGATTAATGCAAAAGAAACAATGGCCTTGAACTTACAAACCCTTTCAGATAAACTTTTCTGTCACCATGATATAAACATTCATGTGAACAGCAGAGCAAGGCTAAAAAACACATTCCATTCTGGTTACATACAGATAAGAAGATTCACACGGGGAGGTGTGTAATAAGATTAGCAACACCTCCATTCCGGTTAGATTCACACATGTATTGGGATATAATTTTTAACCGTTTCACCACATTCCACTGCTTGGAATTTTACACCACAGTGTGTAATGATGTTGTGGCTTTAAGAAGTTATTTTGTCCCTGTTTGCTTTTAGGAGAGGTTGAATGAGAGATATAGAGCTGTCTGAAAGAAAGTTAACAGCTTGTGAGGTCTTGGTTATTTTTTAAAGTTGGAACAATAGAGGCAGCCTGTCTGGGTGTGGCCAGCACTCACACACCCTGCTTTCTCATTTTTGCTTTGATTTTGGTTTAGCTTTAAGCAGTTGTTAATGTGCACTTGAAGTAGAGGTTATCTTTTTCCACTCTCAGTTAAAGCTAGAAACTAGACTTTCTCTGCTACTGGGTTACCTGGGAGACAAAGCTATTTTTCTGTATTTGCCTTTTTTGTCAAGTGGGTGTTTATGAGATGTTACTATATTGAAACAGTTAATTAATAATAGGTACTGTATCTATTATCCTATTAAGTTTTCCAACAAAGTTAGGTATTTTAAGTTCTTCTTTGGTTTGTTTACATTTTCATGATACTGATTAAATAAATTGTGTTTTTGCTTAACTTCGAGTATGGAACAAGGCATTTAACTTTTTCTAGTTTTTAAAGCAAATGTAAAGGTCTAGGCTACCTTCTTAAAATATTTTTAGGGGGTCTGATCCATAATAGGTGGCATGAGGGAAATATTCCTTTCTGTTTAATGATCAATGTTTAAGGACCAAGACAGTAACAGAGGAGTAACAAAAAATAAGAAATACATAAATTAAGGTCAGATCAAATGTAAAAAGAGAAAGAAGGCAAGAAAGTTTGCATTAAAAGAAAAAAAGGAAGGATAAGCATTTTTAGAAAATTTCAATCACTAACAATTTAGATTCAGATAAACTGAAATTATTTGAAACTTGCAGAGAGGGTGAGCGTGAACAGCCATTCTCTCATCACTGACAGTGTACCGTGAAATTATCTGCAATTTGTGGTGACTTGAAGCTCATAAAGGATTTGTCTTTGCCTCAAGTTGTTGGTGAGTTGCACACTAATGGTGGTATTCACATTAAATTAACTCACTAGTTTGACAAAGCATTCTGACTCAATGTGTTTGAATACACAAAACACAAACCAGAGATTTAAGTATAATGAGGCTGAAAGACACATTAGCACTCTAGGATTAAGGAAGAGTCCTAAATACAAAATTACAGGATTTATTATTATCATTGAAAATAGGCACATTTTATTGAAGCAACTTGTCTTACAATCATCAGGACAATTCACAAAAAAGACCAATTAAAGGGGAAAACAATCATTTACACTGTGTGAGAGAACAATGCTTATTAGTAAGGAAGTGGACCCTGATTTTTAAAAAATTTCCAATGGAGAATGTACCAGTTAATAGTGATGTGGAGGAGCTGGTGTTAGACTGGGGTGGACAAAGTTAAAACACGCAACACCAGGTTATAGTCCAACAGGTTTATTTGGAAACAGTAGCTTTCAGAGCGCTGCTTCTTTATCAAGTAGCCGTGGAGCAGGATCGTAAGACACAGAATTTATAGCAAAAGATCACAATGTCATGCAACAGAAATGATATATTGAACAAACCTAGATTGCTGTTAAATCTTTCATGTTTTAGAATGGTTTGCAGGTTTTGTTTCATTAATTTGAAAATCCAAGAACTTCTTTTAAGTCACATTCTTGAGATAACTTAAGGATTTATAAAAAAAAGTGTCACCTCAGCTCAGGCAATGCATTAAAGGTGTGAGGTTAGAGTCTGCCTGTATCCCAATCTTCAGTCAGACTGGTTCTATTTCCATAGTAGGAATTTATAAAATATTACATGGATTGACTGTTTTCATTGTCTGCCTGCAGACTGAGTGCTTTTTGAACAAAATAGAATATATCTGCAAATATAATTCTGCAAATGCAAATTCACTCCAAAGACTTATGTGTGTGTGCGTGTGAGTACGTGCATGAGAGTGAGTGTACATGAGAGAGTGTATGCCTGCATGTGAGCATGCTAGCTAAAGTGTGTGAGTGTGATGGAGTATAAGCCTGTGAGAAGGTGTGCGCTTGGGTGTGAGTGTGGGGAGGGGTGTGAGTGAGGGGGTGTATATTTTGTGTGCATGTATGAGAGACATCAGGTGTATGAGAGAGGGTCTGTGTGAGTGTGTGAGTACGTAACAATGTGTGCATGTGTGAAAGAGTGTATATAGTGTAGTGGGGTCACCCGTAGTGTCACATGAACCCAAGTTCCCGGTTGAGGCCTTCCCCATGGGTACTGAACTTGTTTATCAGTTTCTGCTCAGCCATTTTGTGTTGTTGCATATCCTGAAGTCCTCCTTGGAGGACGGTCACCCGAAGATGCAAGGCCAAATGCCGCTGACCGCCAAAGTGTTCCCTGACTGGGAGGGAACACCCCTGTCTGGTGATTGTTGTTTGGTGTCCATTCATCCGTTGTCGTGGCATCTGCTTGTACCATGCCTTGGGACATCCTTGCCTGCACTGTGTGAAAAAGACAACGTTAGCCGAGTCACATGAGTACCTGCCGTGCACATGGTGGGTGGTGTCCCCACATGTAATGGTGGTCTCAGATCTTCGGGTGACCATCCACCAAGGTGGACATCGGGATATGCAACAATGCAGAGTGGCCAAGCAGAGGCTGATAGCCAAGATTGGTACCCAAGAGGGTGGCCTCAACTGTGACCTTGGGTTCATGCCACATTACAGGTGACCCCACTACACTATACACTTTCTCTCACACAGACATGCACAAACATACATACACGCACACTCTTAAATAGTCACACACTCATGCAGACCCTCTCTCAAATGCACACTCCCTCTCATGCACACTCACATGTGGCCCCCACACTCACACACACACTTTACCAAGCATTCACGTATGCACTTCCACTCACACACTCAGATTCTCTCTCTCTCTCTCATTCTCTCACTCTCATTCTCTCTCTCTCTCTCATGCATGTGCAAACATATAGGTTTATGGGGTGAATTTGCAATTGCAAAATTATTATTGCACATACATTCTATTTTGCTCAAAAAGTGCTCAGTCTGCAGGCAGATAATGTAGACAGTCAATCCATGTAATATTTTATAACTTCCTACTGTGGAAATAGAACCAGTCTGACTCAAGATTGGGATACAGACAGACTCTCACCTCACACCTTTAATGCATTGCCTGAGCCGAGATGTCACCCTTTTTTTATCTCAAGAATGTAAGTTAAAAGAAGTTCTTGGATTTGCATATTAATGAACCGAAACCTGCAACCCATTCTAAAAGATGAAAGACTTAGCAGCAATTTAGGTTTGTTCAATATATCATTTCAGTTGCATGACACTGTACTCTTTTGCTATAAATTCTGTGTCTTATGATCCTGCTCCACAACCACCTGCTGAAGGAGCAGTGCTCTGAAAGCCAGTGCTTTCAAATAAACCTGTTGGACTGTAACCTGGTGTTGTGAGATTTTTAACTTTGTCCAGTTAATAATGACTGACAGTTCACTGTTAGGTTTTCTTTACATTTTAAATCAGGCAGGTTGACTCTTTTTAGTTCAAGTATTGTCTTGGGAAATGATCCAACAAACAACAGTCATCTATTTTGCAGTGCAATTGTGGAATTACATCGAATGTTAGACATTGTTGTGAGTTTTACAAGTATGATCTAGTTGGGTACAGTCAGCACCTTGCCTATCAGAAACAGATGAAGGGATATGGTCCTTGAAAATAATCTTTGGGATATATGGCTACATACCTGCATCACACTCGCACAGAAACACAAATGCAGCATTACTTATTTGTGTGATAGGCTGAGCATCTGTTTGGTTTGAAGGCAACATCTTGTTAGTGGTGAACATGACTCATATTTCTACTGGCCTAGGTATTTTAGACTTACGTACACTGTACTTTCTGACAATACAAGGGCTTGAATTTTCATCTGTCTGGATTGGCAACCTACAGATTTTGTGTTGCATGTCAGCATAGCACAGCATTCCAAAGCACAGACATGGATGATAGATTCACGACAACTTTAAAGTTCTGAGAGTTGGTTTTATGTTTCCTGGATTCTAATTGAAATGCACATAAGCACAGATATTGTTATGATCTTGGATGAGTCCATCAACTATTAAGATCGCAGGAGCAACATGTAATGTGTTTGTTTACTATTTTAGAAGTCAAGTACTGAGAGGCTCTTTACAAAAGAATGAACTACAAGGTTCACGATATAGATCTTAAATAAGTTTGCAGAACAAATATTAAAGAACATGAATATTCCTAGCTACAATTTATCTTAAATAGTCAAGTATATTAAAGAGTATAAAATACAGAGTGACTTATCTTCGAAGCCAAATTTCTTAATCCACATTTTCTTCAATGCCCATTTGCCTTTAATTCTCCAAATTCAAACAGATATATAGAAAATTTGGAAAATTACAATGTAACCTGAGTACTATGCTGAGGTTGAATATAAGGATTGATTTTTTGGGAGGGGATTTCCATTTAATACTTGGCCGATTTTCTTTTCTTCGTGCTCCATGTTGTTCAACACACGGATACCTTTTTAAGTGTAGTCACAACACTGCTGCTTCTATCATCTCTCTTTCCATTACATATTGAAGATAGGCCGAGAATTCAGACAGCCATTATACATTTGAAACACCTAAGTCCCTGCTTAACAGCTCGGAGTATCTCATCTCTGCTATCGATTTCACAAAACTTATTGATGCAAAGATATGTGCTTTCAAATTTCAACGACTGATTCTTTGACAGTTTTGGATGATTTATTTTTCTTTGATTTACTGCCTTGCATTGGCCTTCTAGGGTGAAGGAAGCTTTATCGACATGGTGGAAACTTGTCAATGCATAATGTTTTTCTAGAAAACTTTTTCTTCTGATATCCACCTGCTTCTGTAGTGTTCATTGATGTTATACAGTGCATAATGTATAAATAAGACCATGAAACATAGGAGCAGAAATTAGACCATTCAGCCCATGAAGTCTTCTCCACCATTCAATCATGGCTAAGTTTCTCATCCCCATTCCCCCGCTTTCTCCCCATAACCCTTGATCCCCTTGAAATCAAGAACCTACTTATCTCAGTCTTAAATATACTCAATGACCTGACCTCCACAGCCTTCTGTGGCAGTGAATTCCATGGATTCACCACTGTCTGGCTGAAGAGGTTCCTTCTTTTCTCTGTTCTAAAGGATCTTCCCTTTACTCTCAGGGTATACCTTCGGGTCCTCGTCTCTCCGACTAATGGAAACATCTTCCCAATATCCACTCTGTAAGTTTCAACTGAACTCCCCCTTATCCTTCCAAGCTCCATCAAGTTTAGACCCAGAGTCTTCAAATGATCCTCATATGTTAAGCTTTTCATTCCTGGGACCATTCTCGAGAACTTCCTCTGAACATGCTCCGGGACCAGTACATTCTTCCTGTGACATGGGGCCCAAAATTGTGCACAATACTTCAAATATGGTCTGACCAGAGCCTCAGAAGTGCATTCCTACTTCTACATTAAAGTCCTGTCAGAATAAATACCATCATTGCATTTGCCTTCCTAGGGTATGGAAGTGCCATAGTTTAGCCTGTGTTTATGAATGGCAATGGGAATAAGTGGAATGGTATAACCAAGCCTGTGGGGTGGTGGCGGGAGTTTATCTGGTGGACGTACCTTGGCATGGGAGTGCATGAAGGACCATGGGATGGAAAGGTGCATGGGGTGTGGTGAAAGAGGCAGTAGCAGAGTTCTGGGAAGGGTGAGGCAGTGTAAGAGGTGCGGGCTGAAGGGCTTTTCTGTTTTTATTGTTGCTGGATCAAAGACGCACAGCACTGATGGGCCTTTTGAACAACATCTGGCAACACTTGTAGCTGCCTGCAAACATCGTTTGGGGTTGGCTGTCTTGACTTCAGCCCTTGCTTGGCAATGAAGATCTCATCCTGGGAGGGAGTTGCAAGTCGAGCTGGAAATTTCGCAATCTCTGCTACTAGCCTCAGTACACAATCCAGCCCTCTATTGCCATTTGTTTACCGTCAATCTGTCAAAAGCCTTTTAGAATTTTTGGAAGCACAGTGTATGTACCATTCCAAGTAGGCTGCGAAGATTTCAGCAAGAAGTTCATTATAAACTTATTAAGGAAGCTTCATTGGGGGGGGTAACAAATGTCAATGACCCCCACATTCCACAATCTCAACACTGATGTCAACATCTGCTTACTGCTGTGGCTGGTACAGTCAGAAAGATGTCAGATAATTTCAGATTGGACATCTTTCAGATATTCTTGTGGTGTAGAATGTTGGTTCCAAAAAAATGAACGTCATTGCTCTGTTAATTTGAGTCAATACGAGAGATGCATTACGGTCCAGTTCCTATTCCCCAGAAAGAAACAGCTAGGTATAATCTTACCTGAAAGAGGAGACTGTTGTATAAGATGATGGTTCTGAAAGGGCTAAAGCTACAGATTTTGTTTCACTCAATCTGCTGGTGTGACAGTCTTGGTGTGGAAATGAAGGACTTATCCCCCGAAACGCCGACTCTCCTGCTCCTCGGATGCTGCCCGACCTGCTATGCTTTTCCACCACTACACTCTCGACCATGGAGATGCAGCAGTTGAGTCTGGGGTCTGGATGGAGACAAATGAGTCATCTCTGGCTCCTGACAGTTTTTGTAATTCTGCCAAACTAGTTAATGTAATGTGCACTTGTTGCTATCATGCATTAACAGCACTTTGTTAGGTCAGACATGTAGCTCTTCTCAATGAGGCTCAATAGTGAGTTAACCTCCAATATTGCTAATTAGATAGGCCCTTGGCATGAAAGGAAGATTGTTGACAGTGAGCTAACCAACCACAAGCACTCAGTGTTAATGGCTTTGTATCTCTGGGATCCCTGGATCCAGAAGAGAATGAGTAAAAGATAGTCTTAAGAAGGGCTTATGCCCGAAATGTCGATTCTCCTGTTCCCTGGATGCTGCCTGACCTGCTGCGCTTCTCCAGCAACACATTTTCAGCTCTGATCTCCAGCATCTGCAGACCTCACTTTCTCCTAAAAGATAGTCTTCCTCAGTTTTTAAGCAGAAATCTTCAGTGGCTGAACCCAACCTGACTAATGTCAACTGCATCAGCTACTGGATGGCAGAAGAGCTCTGGCACAAGACTACTTTCCGTGCAGCGGCTGAAGAGGAAAGAGAATGATTGAAGTCTTTTTTTGCCTGACAACGGGAATGAACTCACTGAATCATCTTTTGGAGGAAGGACAGAAGACCTCAAAGATTTTGTGTAGCAGAAAAGGAGCAGCTACCAAAAAGTGCGTTCAGTTTAGTACTTTACTGATACTGATTAGAAAGTTCTGCCACTCCAGCAGAAGGAAGAAGCGTCTACCTTTCCTGCTTTAGCCCTCTACTTCTTCTCCCTTTATTAAAGACTACAGTGGAGACCTTGTATTAACATCTATTGTCTCCCCTCATTTTCCTTTATAACTTCTGTTTGTATAAAAGGGGTGATCATGACTCTGGAACTCACGGTGACCCCTACACTGCAGGTACCAGTAGCTAGGCCCAGGTATACATATGTGAGGTTAGCTGCTTCCTCTGTCCTTGCTACTTCTTTGTTCCTGTTGCCCTTATTATTCATCGTACTCATGACTAAGACCCATTGGGTGAAGAGTTACTTCCAATGTGAAATGAACATTGAGGTTGATAATCAGGCTGGGATTGTTGATAAAAACAATGACTGCAGATGCTGGAAACCAGATTCTGGATTAGAGTGGTGCTGGAAAAGCACAGCGGTTCAGGCAGCATCCGAGGAGCAGGAAAATGTTGGCCCCACAGCCATTCTTGCATTCTCACCATAGCAATGCTGTCTTTTGTTTTGTCTTAAAAGCTTTTATAATCTATAATACTGTAATGTTGGATTTGTGTACTACTAACTTGGTGCTTTTATGGTCAAAGTGGAGATCTTCCACATTTTGTGGTTGAAATTTAATTGTACTGATTTTTCATAGGCAAAATGGATAACACAGTCCACCGATTCTTAAACAACAAATCCAAAGCAGTCGACACAACATGCCCAGAAATGGAGATGCCAACCAGATTACTCCAACCCCTTTGCATCTTTGTAGCCCACAAACCTCCAACAAACTGAAACAGCTACTGATGAACCTAGAGGACCCTACACCAACAACCAGCAAAGCTAATGTCATTTACTAAATACCCTGCAAGGATTGTAACAAACACTACATCAAACAGATAGGCAGAAAATGAGTCACCAGGATATAGGAACACCAACTGGCCACAAAAGACATGACCCACTCTCACTAGTACCCTTACATACAGGCGAAGGAGGACACCACTTTGACTGGGACAACACATCCATCCTGGGACATGACCAGACGCAGGGCGTGGGAATCCCGAGAAGCCGGGTATTCAAACTGGAACTCCATCGATTTGGACCCCATTTACAACTTCTGAGAGAAAGAACCAGAAATGGTACAAGTACTATAGATGGGTCAGTTTTTGTCCAATGTGTGGAGGGGGCCTTCCTGACACAGTATGTAGACAGGCCAACAAGGGGCGAAGCCACATTAGATTTGGAACTGAGTAATGAGCCCAGCCAGGTATTAGATTTGGAAGTAGATGAGCAGTTTGGTGATAGCGATCACAATTCTGTTATGTTTACTTTAGTGATAGAAAGGGAGAGAGTTACATCTGGGGGAAAGGCAATTACAATGCAATTAGGCAAGATTTAGTAAGCATAGGATGGGGAAGGAAACTGCAGGGGATGGGCACATTAGAAATGTGGAGCTTATTCAAGGAAAATCTCCTGCATGTCCTAGCTAAGTATGTACCTGTTAGGCTGGGAGGAAGCTGTAGACCACGGGAACCGTGGTTTACGAAGGAAGTGGAATCTCTGGTCAAGAGGAAGAAGAAGGCTTATGTTAGGATGAGATGTGAAGGCTCAGTTAGGGCGCTTGAGGGTAGCCAGGAAAGACCGAAAGACAGAGCTCAGAAGAGCCAGGAGGAGACATGAGAAGTTGTTGGTGGATAGGATCAGGGTAAACACGAAGGCTTTCTATAGGTATTTAAGGAATAAAAGAATGACGAGAGTAAGATTAGGGCCAATCAAGGATAGTAGTGGGAAGTTGTCTGTGGAGTCAGAGGAGATAGGGGAAGCACTAAATGAATATTTTTTGACAGTATTCACTTTAGAAAACGACAATGTTGTCAAGGAGAATACTGAGATACAGGCTACTACACTAGGCGTGATTGAGGTTCACAAGGAAGAGGTATTAGAAATCCTGCAGGGTGTGAAAATAGATAAGTCCCCTGGGTTGGATGGGATTTATCCTAGGATTCTCTGGGAAGCCAGGGAGGAGATTGCTGAGCCTTTGGCATTGATCTTTAAATCGTCATTGTCTACAGAAATAGTGCCAGAAGACTGGAGGATAGCAAATGTGGTACCGCGGTACAAGAAGGGGAGTAGAGACAACCCTGGTAATTATAGACCAGTGAGCCTTACTTCAGTTGTTGGTAAAGTGTTGGAAAAGGTTATAAGATTTGCAATCACCTAGAAAATAATATTATGATAATGGATAGTCAGCACGGTTTTGTGAAAGTTATTTTGGATGAGGGCGTAGAAGGGCGGGTTAGTAAATTTGCAGACGACACTAAGGTCAGTGGAGTTGTGGATAGTGATGAAGGATGTTGTAGGTTACAGAGAGACATAGATAAGCTGCAGAGCTGGGCTGAGAGGTGGCAAATGGAGTTTAATGCAGATAAGTGTGAGGTGATTCACTTTGGTCGGAGTAACCGGAATGCCAAGTACTGGGCTCATGGTAAGATTCTTGGTAGTGTAGATGAGCAGAGAGATCTCTGTGTCCATGTACACAGATCCTTGAAAGTTACCACCCAGGTTGACAGGGTTGTTAAGAAGGCATACATTGTTTTAGCTTTTATTAATAGAGGGATTGAGTTCCAGAACTATGAGGTTATGCTGCAGCTGTACAAAACTCTGGTGTGGCCGCACTTGGAGTATTGTGTACATTTCTGGTCACCGCTTTATTTGAAGGATGTGGAAGCTTTGGAAAGGGTGCCAAGGAGATTTACTAGGATGTTGCCTGGTATGGAGGGAAGGTCTTACAAGGAAAGGCTGAGGGACTTGAGGCTGTTTCGTTAGAGAGAAGAAGGTTGAGAGGTGCCTTAACAGAGACATAAGATAATCAGAGGGTTAGATAGGGCAGACATGAAGAGCCTTTTTCCAAGAATGGTGACAACAAGCACGAGGGGGCATAGCTTTAAATTGAGGGATGATAGATATAGGACAGATGTCAGAGGTAGTTTCTTTACTCAGAAAGTAGTAAGGGTATGGAATGCTTTGCCTGCAACGGTAGTAGATTCGCCAACTTTAAGTACATTTAAGTTGTCATTGGACAAGCATATGGATGTACATGGAATAGTGTACGTTAAATGGGCTTCAGATTGGTATGACAGGTCGGCGCAACATCGAGGGCCGAAGGGCCTGTACTGCACTGTAATGTTCTATGTTAATGACATTACCCACCTTAACAGACCAAGACACATTCATAGAAAGTGTTATAGAACACCAGTGCTTCACTGAAGGCTCACTGATGACGTTGCCTAACATGGTGAGGAAACGTCTTAAAACCAACCTTCCAGCTCTGCAAGCAAACTTTTATAACCTGAACTTTCTACCTTTCACAGCCTAATAAATAATACCTTTTCCGTGATTTTCCCAAATAAATCTCAGTGCCTGGGGCCATAATAACTTCTCCCTGTCTGAACAATGGTTTAAATTATGAATCTGCTGCTCTTATTGTGTGCTGAATACTTCTTACTATCTTTCTTTGTCAAAGTCCAACTGTTTTGGCTTTTAATTGCCATTTGTTGCTATAATTCTGGCTACACAATGCTACTCGTGTTTCAGAACTGCAACTGTGTCTGCTTACTATGGTGGCCATACTCATGGGCTGTAAGCACTCCTTTTTAACCTCTGGCCTTCTCAGTCCATTCTGCACCGTTAATTTGAAGCTTTCCTCTTGGTCAACAGGGATTTTTAGCTCCAGTTATGGCGCTCTGATACCTGTTCATTTCCTTTAATTGGGGCTGCTCTTATAGATCCTTCCTTCCCAATGGAATCTGCAGCACCTGCGAGACTAGCTTCCACTACACGCTTGTTTCTGCACTTTCCTTATCAGATCTAAAGTTTAAAAAAACTTCTCATTAAGTGCAGTTTCACTCTTGTCAATCTTTCTCTGGGTTTCTCTGCAGGCTGTAGGGCTATTTGCTGCTGCAGTTGCTGAATAGTTCTTAAAGCCACAAATGCTGCTCACAGGTCCACTAGGATTTCCATAATTGTTACCTCATGGTATTTGACGTGATATGATGTGATAGCAGATGAATTTCAATTACCATGATGTGTGATTAGATCCTGAAACATACAAATGGCATTTTATCACAACACCTGGCATCTACATATGTACATTACGCTTAAAAGCACTTTTAAATTATGAATTGCCTGCTCTTATTGAGGCCTGAATACTTCTCACTATCCTTTTATTTGTGCCAGACTCTCTCTGCTGTGGCTTTTAAATTCCCTTCTGTTGCTTAAAATTCTTGCAACACAATGCTACTTGTGCTGCAGTGTCTGGGTGCAAGCTCAGCAAACTCCTCGCCTTAGCTGGCTGAACCCTTTACACCTTGAGATATTGAGCTGTTGGTTCGGTCTTTCTTTCAACCATTTCCTTCAGCGATTGCAACAATATCCTATCCGTGCTGATTAATGCTCTAAGTTCATCCACCCTACCAGTCAAACTCCTTGTGTTAAAATAGATAAAATTTAGCTTTCTGGATCTCCCATCGACCTTATCATGCTCATGCCTCCTCCACCTTTTGAACTGCTCGAGCATTCCTTCTATATCTCATTGAATCTTTATTCTGACTTTACACCTACTCTGCGTCCTTTCCCCTGCCAAATTACTTGTAAACCTTCCCCTGTTGCCAGACAAAAAAACAACAGTATTAAGCAATGATGCCAACTGCCCCTGTCATGTTGTATGCGTTGCAATGTCCACCACTATCATCTTGTGGTTGGGGTGGTTTGGTGCCACCATCTTCTTTGTCGATTGACCATACGAACCCAGTTGATTTACAGTAGTAGAGGAAAACTGTTTAATGAGAAATGCTATTGTCGGAAACAAGCTGCAATTTATTGCATTTTAGCAATCAGGTACTAGTTACATTAATCAGCTCGACATTGTTACTAAGACTATGAGGAATGCTTGGATACAGGTCTTCACTCTACAAGGTCATACGCTGTTCTGTCCCACATACAGGACATCTACAAGAGGGCACAGGTTAAAGGTAAGAGGAGGAAAGTTTAGGGGAGTGGAAAATGTTTCATCGAGAGGGTGGTAGGTGCCTGGAACGCACTGCCTGGAGAAGTGATGGAAGCAGGCACGTAAGCAATGTTTGAGGTGTATATTGATAGTCACATGAACATGAGGCAAAAAGAGTGATAGATACTGTCTCTGGGTAATGAGTAGTGGGTCTGAATAAAAATTAGGAATTGGCACAGCCTTGATGGCCAAGCATGGATTCTGGATCAGTGGTGCTGGAAGAGCACAGCAATTCAGGCAGCATCCGAAGACAGGCAAATCGACGTTTCGGGCAAAAGCCGACAGGCAAAATCGACGTTTCGGGCAAAAGCCGACAGGCAAAATTGACGTTTGTTCCTTTATTGTCTTGTATTCTGCATTATTTTCAGATTGGGGAACTTAATGCAATGTGAAACAAAAAATGTTTCAGAACTATGATCTTAAACATCTGCATGTCGAAGCAGAAACAGGGCTCTGCTCCTATCATTACTTCCTTTCTAGGTTGTGTCACAGAAGCTTCATGTTGGTGCCAATCCTTTATTAATTAAGAAAACCATGCTACAAAATAGGCCATTCCTAAGTGCTCTGCCAGAGCAGCAATGAGGGGTTTCAATTACAGAAGTTTCAAAACAGACTAGTCCAGGCTGCAACTGTGTAAGGCATAGGTGCTGCTGATGGCTAAGGGCCATCCTTCTTGGAAGAAGTGATAGATTTTTACTCAGTTAGTTACATGCCTCTGTTGAACTGTCAGGGCCTAGGAAATGTTTGGGTCCAAATTGGAACATGACTATATAAACAAAAAAACCCAACAGCTTAATCCATCTGCAATCTGTGAAAGCACCCAAACGTTCCCACAACAAAGGCAAACAGAAATAAACAATACGTTTCTGGAGACAAAGAATGACTCATTGAGGTGTAAGTTTAAAACAAAAACAGACAGGAAGGACAGAAAAACAAACTCAAACTGATCGAAGTTCAGGGAGAATTGGAGCAGTCTGAGTACCTTAGAGACGACACAGTTAAGGGTCCAGCTATGCAATCCAGCCAAGGAGATTGAAAAACAACAGGCTACAGCAGAGTTGAAGAAATACCCTACAGAGACAGCCTGTGTTTTCATAAGGCTGGCACAACAAAAAGATATACCAATGGAAGAAAATTTCTCTCTTTTTGAGAAATGTCCGAAGCTTGAAAATCACTGAGAACTCCTGAGCTGAAGAGCCTGAACTTAATTCATGATCATTCCTTTTAATTTAAGTCACTCTTAAAAGAGAGGGAAACAATAATCTTCATTTATGAAAGGACTTTTGCAAACTTAGAGAATAAAGCCCTTATTAAAGATAAAATTGGACCACACTGGAGGCAGGAAACATGTTTCCGCTGATGGGTGAGTGCCGAACCAGAGGACACAGCTTAAAAATACAGGGTAGACCATTTAGGACAGAGATGAGGAGAAACTTCTTCACCCAGAAAGTGGTGGATGTGTGGGAATGCTTTGTCGCAGAGGGAAGTGGAGGCCCAGTCTCTGGATTCATTTAAGAAAGAGTTGGATAGAGCTCTCAAGGATAGTGGAATCAAGGTTATGGAGATAAGGCAGGAACAGGATACTGATTCAGGATGATCAGCCATGATCATATTGAATGTTGATGCAGGCTCGAAGGGCAGAATGGCCTACTCCTGCACCAATTGTCTATTGCCAATCAATGTTGTGCTGGATCTTTTTCTTCCTCTGACCCAGAGGTCTATTCCCTCTCTACCAGAGATGTATTTCTACTCCCTGATGGTATCCAAAAATCTTCTTGCCTCCAACAAAGCTGAAATGCTCCTCCAACCTTGCACTCTCTCTCTCAAACAATAACAAGGGAGTCTATATATCTCATGTCTCCACCAAAAGAGCAGGGAAAGGAGTTGGTGATTATTTGCACAAGCAAAGTTTATGTGTGTGTATGTGTGAATGCCAGTGGGAAATGAAGGAGGAAGCAGGATTGACAGGGGTGTAGGAAGCAAGAGTTAAACGTTCATGGTTAAAAGAACTTGCTGGTGGTAGGGAGGGACAGGAAATGTAGATCTAAAGGTGTCGTTGTACAGTTACTCCCAGGACAGTCATCAAGCTTGTGTGCTCTTATAAGGCAAGATAGATTTTTGAACAGTAAAGGAATTAAGGGTTATGGTGAGTGGGTGGGTCAGTGGAGCTGAGTCCATGAAAAGATCAGCCATATTCCTATTGAATGGCGAAGCAGGCTCCAAGGAGCAGATGGCCTACTTCTGCTGCTATTCCCTTATGCTCTTATGAAGACAGCTATGTCACAATTATATCAGGTAGTACAGAAGTGGAGGTAAAAACAAGGACTGCAGATGCTGGAAACCAGAGTCTAGATTAGAGTGGTGCTTGGAAAAACACAGCAGGTCAGGCAGCATCCGAGGAGCAGGAAAATCGACGTTTCAGGCAAAAACCCTTCATCAGGAATAGATGGATGAAATGGAGCCTGAATCTATAAGTTTTTAGTAATGTATCCTGTCTTAACACGCTTGTACATAGTTATGTTTAATACAGCCTGTTAATGTTCTCTCACTGGAGTGTAGACTATGTATTCCTCTAGAGAGCAGGAGAAAGGTTTGTGACTGAAAGGTCTGCAGTGAGGCTGGTAATTGGGACCTGGGGAGGATACAAGGTTCCTTGAAAAGACCAATGGGCACATTTCTGCTTCTCCTGGCCTCACATCAAATGCTGAGAGGGGCAATGTGCTGGCAGCCCTTCCCTTCCTTTCATTACTGAGTTTCCTGACCCCTCAGAAACACTGTGTGACACCAGTTAATTTCAATTTGATCCTCAAATTGCAGTGTAGGTGCCTGATTTTACAGACAGCAATGAATAAATCCAGCATTTCCACAGCAGAACACAAGAATACCCAGTATCTGCCATTAAAGAAGTAATGGTGGAAAGGACTGGTAGTGGCCCTATCTCTGCACCAGAAGATTCAGATTCAAGTTCCACTTCCCCTGGAAATATGTCATAAGATATGAAAACAGTTTAATTAAAAATACATCTTTAAAAATGGTGCTTGGAGGATTGGGGATGCGAGTTCACTTGGGATATATCACGGAGTTGAGGATTTTTAATATTGATGCCTTGATTTCTCGAGATCCAACAATAATGTTATTGTAACATGTGATGTTAGAGTCTCATTGAATTCAGAAGGCACATTAAACTCATGAACCTAAATTGCAGTTGACAGAAAGCCACCGAAATACACTTGAGTCACAAATAAAAAGAAAGGAAAAGATTGAAAATTGTGAAAATGGAATTGTCTCTGAATCAGTGCAGCTGGAATAAATTTGTAGGGACAGTGAGAGTGCAGCTATAGCCAGGGAGTAATCTGAGGTAACTCGTGCTGACAGCAAAGCAGGCAACAAGAGGGAGGGTGGAGCAAACTGTCAAAGCATGCAGCTGAAAATGTGTTGCTGGAAAAGCGCAGCAGGTCAGGCAGCATCCAAGGAACAGGAGAATTGAGAATCGCTCAGGCCCAAAACGTCGATTCTCCTGCTCCTTGGATGCTGCCTGACCTGCTGCGCTTTTCCAGCAACACATTTTCAGCTCTGATCTCCAGCATCTGCAGTCCTCACTTTCTCCTGTAAAAGCATGGAAGCCAATGTAGGTGCCTGGAGACCCTGAGAGAGAAGCTGCCTTGGGACCTTACTGCAAAACTGATTTCGAAGAGAAAATAGTCAACAAAGGTGGGACACGATGTTAGAAAAATTCCGAATTTGTTTGGGATTGTAGCTGTGCATGCAAGGTACTCTTGTGGGCATTCATTTTCAGACTTAAATAAGAATAATTGCAACTTAAAACCGAAGAACCGTGGATGCTGGAAATCAGAAACAAAAACAGAAATTGTTGGAAAAGCTCAGCAGGTCTGGTAGCATCTGTGGTGGGAAATCAGAATTAATGTTTAGGGTCCAATGACTCTTCCTCAGAACTGATGGTAGCTGAGAAAAAAATTGTTTTATACAGAAGAGGGGGGGGGGGGGGGGGGGGGGGGGGGGTGGTTTAAGGAGTAAACAATAGGTGATGATAGAAAGAAAAGAACAGTTGGACAGACAAAGGAGTGGATGACAATCAGCCTGGGAGAATAAATAGCGACTAATGGGTTGTGAGTAATAACAGGCCATGTGCTAACAAGGCCTGGTGTGCGGGGGTTGGGGTAAGGCTGTGGAGAAGATGCCTCAAGCTTAAAATTGTTGAACTTGATATTGAATCCAGAAGGCTGGAGAGTTCCCAAGCGGAAGATGAGTTGCTGTTCTTCAGGCCTGCACGGACCTTCGCTGGAGCACTGCAGGAAGCCTGAGATGGAAATGTTAGTTAGGGAACAGGGTGGTGTGTTGAAGTGGCAGGCAACTAGAAACTCAGGGTTTTTTTTTCCCCAGACAGAACGTAGATGTTCTACAAAGCAGTCACCCAGTCTGTGCTTCGCTTCGCCAATGTAGAAGAGCATATTGTGAGCAACTGATAAAGTAGACTAGATTTTGTGAAATGCAGGCCCTTGGTTAGTGAGGAGGGAGGAAGTGAACGGGCAGGTATTACACCTTCAACGGTTGCAGGGCAAGGTGCCATGGAGTTGAAGGGGAGCGTTGGGAGTGAGCAAGGTGTCCCTGAGGGAATGACTCAAGTGGAAGGCTAAGAGGGGAGGGGAGGGGAATACATGTCAAATGGTGGCATCCTGCTGGAGGTGATGGAAATGGCAGCTAATGATCCTCTGGATGTGGATACTGGTGGGATGGTAAGTGAAGACAAGGGTGACCCTATTGCAGTTTTGGGAGGGAAAAGAGGGGCTGAGGGCTGAGGTGTGGGAGATGTTGGTACCCCATTGAGGGCCCTGTCAATTACAGTGCTGGGGAATCCCCAGTTGAGGAAAAAAGTAGATATTTTGAGGCCCCTTGTTGAATGAGCATCACGAGAACAAATACATGGAGATAGAGGAGCTCAGAGAATAGAATAGAATTTTTACAGGAAGCAGAGTGTGAGGATGAATAGTCAAGGTTATTGTGAGAGTTGGTTGGTTTATAGTGGATATTAGTTGCGAGCCTATCCTCAGAAATGGAAACAGATGTCAAGGAAGGGATGTGAGGAGGCAGAGATGGACCAGGTGAAGGTGAGAACAGGATGGAAATTCCGAACGAGAGAGTGAAACACACCAATGAGTTCATTGATATACCAGAGAAAGAGTTGAGGGTGGGGGCCAGAAAAGGACTGGAACAAGGAATGTTCCATGTACCTCTCAAAGAGACAGGCATCACTGAGGCCCACATGGGTACTTATGACAACCCCTCTGACCTGAAGAAAGTAAGAGAAATTAAAAGAAAAGTGGTTGAGAGTCAGGACAAGCTCACCTGGGCAGAGAGCGCTGGGCCATGGGGATGGTTCAGGCCTTAGTTCCAGCAAGAATTAGACCCTGAGGCCATACTGATGCAACATGTTTAGATTGTTTTAACTACACCACTTGGTTCTGGATGTG
The DNA here is from genome assembly GCF_004010195.1 of Chiloscyllium plagiosum. Taxonomy (NCBI): domain Eukaryota; kingdom Metazoa; phylum Chordata; class Chondrichthyes; order Orectolobiformes; family Hemiscylliidae; genus Chiloscyllium; species Chiloscyllium plagiosum. Next base: position 136,266,257 of record NC_057711.1, on the reverse strand, counting down.
GGTTTGCCCACTGAGCTAGAAGGTTCATTTTCAGACATTCATCACCATACTAGGTAACATCTTCAGTCAGCCTCCAAATGAAGCACTGGTAGTGTAGCCTGCTTTCTATTTATATGTTTGAGTTTCCCCAAGGTTGGTGATGTCATTTCCTGTGATGATGTCATTTCCCATGGTGATGTCATTTCCTGTTCTTTTTCTCAGAGAGTGGTAAATGGCATCCAAGTCAATGTGCTTGTTGATAGAGTTCTGATTAGAATGTTGTGCTTCTAGGAATTCTTATGCGTGTCTCTGTTTGGCTTGTCCGAGGATGGATGTGTTATCCTAGTCGAAGTGGTGTCCTTCCTCATCTGTATGTAAGGATACAAGTGAGAGTGGATCATGTCGTTTTGTGGCTAGTTGATGTTCATGTATCCTGGTAGCTAGTTTTCTGCCTGTTTACTGTTTGTTATAGTTCTTGCAAGGTATTTTGTAAATAACGTTAGTTTTGCCTGTTGTCTATATGGGTCTTTCAAATTCATTAGCTGCTGTTTTAGTCTGTTGGTGGGTTTGTGGGCTACCATGATGCCAAGGGGTCTGAGTAATCTGGCAGTCACTTCCGAGATGCATTTGATGTAGGGGAGAGTGACGAGGGTTTCTGGATGTGTTCCTCTGTACTGTGTGCACAGCCTGTTCCAATGTTCCCTTATCCCCTTTTCCTTCACCACCTACATTGTCTATTCATAAAAGTTACCATTCTCTCTGCCTCATTCACTAATTCGGTTAATGAACTCCTAGCCTTCACTTTTCACAAAAAAAAAGCCCTTTGCTCTGTCTCATATAATTTGTATTTTACTTGATGCCCACATGCTGTCAGGGGAGATCCCTCAATTACTGGAAGTAGTTTGATTCTATCTGTATATTTGTGATGCCAATGGTGCTGATTAAAATTAAATGTAGTGGTTGTGCATTGAATGTTTTAAGAACCTTCACAGATGTACTCCCTCCAAGACCAATATATCCTCCAGAAGGTACGGTGACAGATTTGCTCACAGTACTCTGAGTGGGGTCTAACCAGGGTTTTGTATGACTGCAGCATTATTTCGTGCATGCAACGTGTTTGCTGAATAAACTGCTGATACATGCTGGAGAGGCAACAGTGATATAACACGGTGTTGTACAGTGACATATTCTGCAACTGATCATGAAATATCTCACACACTGAGAAAACAATATTACAGACACAGAGGCTGGCAACTTCCAACGAGGCAGAGCTGGGTGATTCAGAATTAAGAAAGCAAAATAAGAGTCATAAGGTGCACGTGTCCATGTGAGTGCGAATGTTCCTACTCAGGTGTATGAGATGTGTGCATCCCTGCACACAGTGACCTGACAGAAGCATAAAGGTTATAGGTGGCTCCATGCTCCAAAGTAACATGCTGAACAACTGAATAGTTGCCTGATTTGTCAATGCTGACTTGAGTGGACAAAGGACAGAGGAGGATATTGGACATGGAGCATGCAGGAACGTTGTTGTTAAGAAGCAGTTGCATGATAGTGGGACAAGGATTCAGTGAGCTGAAGCCACCTATTGTGATTTACTAGGGGGATTTCCACCGTCTCGCTTCTCTGTGAAGGAGAGGAGTTGAGGAGGTGGCATATAAGGCAAGTTGGGGATTGAATGAAATACAAGCTTTTGGAAATAATATCATCGTCACTCAATGGTGAGAATCTGAATCCACCATTTAAGGTTTGAGGAGAAAATTGGGAATGGATTTTTCTCAACATCAAGAATCTATGGTCTTTTTCATTCCCACTGTAATTTCCCTCCTTTCTTGCCAATAGTTACACCACTCCAAAGAGGGGAAAACCCTGCCCTTTCTTTGCAAGCTATTTCCTTGAGAGAGACAGAGAGAGAGAGAACACTCAGCAGGCAACTGTGAAGTGTGCAGCTTCAGCAGTTATGGTATACTGGGAAGCTGCGGATTGGAAAAGGATCAAGTAAGGTTCAGTTCTAAAGCTTCAAGAAGATTTATATGTGAGGTCAATTTGCCTAATGAACCAGATTCAAGAAACCAAAAAGAGAAGACTTCAGAATCCATGGGAATGACAGACTCACATATTTGCTCTATTGTTCATGCCTCAACTAATGAAATATCAGATGACACTCTCTACGGTCTAATAAACTTTACTGTCCAAAACCTGTCCATTTGGTATTAGTAATTATCCTTTTTGCCAGTATGGTTATTAGTCAGCAAGAACTTTCTTACTCTCGGGATCAATTTCAAGTCAAAATCCTACCATGGTGTTGAAGATTGAAATACTCAGCCCCAAAGGGAATCCAGGCCCTGAACTTCTGTTTCACTGAGACACAGAACATCCCAATAACCTCCCTCAACCATTGTGACCTGTACATAGAGACCTCCTCCTGCACATTGATGCTGAGCTTTTCACTTAGTGCTCAGTCATTCCATTTCTGTACTTTAAACCTTGCAGAGTGTGGAAGTAAGACTTTCAATATTTAGATGTTCTCATACCTTTTGGATCTTTTCAAAAATGTTTCTGTGTTTTTTTAAATTCTGGTTTAGTAACCAAAGTTTAGTAACCATAGCTTTGTACACTTTTCAACATACTCATGAATTCCTAAACCTGAGTACACATGGTAATAAAATATACTTCTAATTCTAACTGTCTCTGGGCTCATGATTGTAGTTCGAACACTTCATAACTCAGAATTACCTGTCACTATTCGTGCCCAAGATGCCATCTCTAAATCCCAACTCTGCCCTCCCTTTCATCCCTCACTATCACTATCACATTACACCTGGGTCAGGGCATTGTCTGTCACCCACTCATTCTGATGGTGTGGTCCTTACCTTGCCCTCCATAACTCATTCCTCTTTTAGACATGGATGTCCAACCTGGTCTAGGCCAGTTTTCCTGTGGATGAGAGCCTTCTTCAAAAGATGTGCAGGTCAGGTGAATTGGCCATGCTAAATTGCCAAGTCAGTGGTAAATATAAGGTAAGGGAATGGTTCTGGGTGGGTTACTCTTCGGAGGGTTAGTGTGGATTGTTGGGCCGAAGGGCCTGTTTCCATACTGTAGGGAATCTAATCTAATCTAAAAGAAAAGAGTAAGGTCAATGATATGTTGATTTATCAAGCCATGGTACTAGAAAATAGACAAGCAGGAGGCTGGAAGAACACAGCAAGCTAGGCAGCATCAAGAGGTGGAGAAGTCAATGTTTCAGGTGTAACCCTTCTTCAGGACTGAGGGGTTCCTGATGTAGAGAAGACCACATTGGGAGCACTGGATCCAGTGAACAAGGTTGGAAGAGAGGTAGGTGAAGCTTTGTCTCACCTGGAAGGACTGTTTGGGGCCCTCGATAGAAGTGAGGCAAGTGGTGTGCCACCCATTTTAGTTCTCCTTCCCACTTGCTTTCTGACTTGACCATCCTTGGCCTCCTCCATTGCCACAGTGAATCAGACTGCAAATTGTAGGAAGAACATCTCATCTTCCATCTGGGCAACCCACAGCCCGGAGGACTCAACATTGAGTTCTCCAATTTCAAATAACTTCCTTTTCCATCCCCGGCTCCCTTACCAGCCCCTCCCCCTCCCTTCCATTCCTCTGATCGAATCTCCCTTCCTGCTACCAACCGGATTCATTCCTCCCATCGACCAACCAGGGACACTATCATTGCACCACAAGAGCCCTTCATTTTATTATCTATTGGCTTTACCAAAAAGAATCAGCTGAACCCATTGTCTAGGCAGAAGTCTAGCAGATGCTGGAGATTAAAGTCAAGATTAGGGTGGTGCGGGAAAAGCACAGCAGGTCAGGCAGCATCCGAGGAGCAGGAAAAATAATTTCAGGCAAAAGCCTGATGAGGGGCTTTTACCTGAAACGTTGATTTTCTTCCTGCTCCTCGGATGCTGCCTGACCTGCTGTGCTTTTCCCGCACCACCCTAATCTTGACTGAAAACATCGTTTATTCATTGTGACTCATTTTGTACAACTGGCAAAGTCAAATACCACCCTTGAAAACTTGTCTCACTGACTGAATGCTTTGAATGAATGTTCAACAGTGTGAAGCTTTTCCTCACCAGATAAGCTTCCCAGGAAACAAAAAATACTGGATTGGTCTGTACTTTTGATATTTAATTTCAAGCGAAAAGAGGTTACTGAATTCTCAGATTCCTCGGTGAGGCGGTACATGGAGCATTGTGCTCGGTTCTGGCCACTTATCATCATTAATGAAAGGGATGGTACACTAGACAGTATTCAGAGAATGACTGAGATTAATCTGGACTTCTGGATAGTGATAGACTATGAAAACTAAATGAAGATGAAACTGAGGTTTGCACATCTTGTGGAATGTATTCATTGGTGAATCAGTAACATGCTTTACACTCTGTTTCAATTAAAAAAAAAGACTTCACCCAACATAGATATTTTTAATTGGCTTATTTTGAACAACTCGGGAAGATTAATTATACCCTCAATTATTTTTTTTTACCGAAGGAAACAAAATAGAGAGGGGAAATGATTTGAATTTTTAAATACTGAGAGGGATAAACGTCATAAGTCTCCAAAAAATTTGCTGGCTTTTTGGTGATAATGCAATTTTTCTGGAAGATACTATAGCTGATCTTCATTGCTGTGACCCCCGGGGGATGGTTACTGGAATACCAGTTTGCTAAGCAGCTTCCTTGACTGAAGAAACAGAATCAACAAAAACATGTAAATCCATCAGTAAATTGGTTCGACCACTTTTGAAATACTGCGTTCAATTCTGGCCTCCCTTCTATTAGAAAGATGCTCTGAAACTTGAAAGGGTTCATAAAAGATTTACAAGGGTGTTGCCAGAGTTGGAGGGTTTGAGCTATAGGGAGAGGCTGAGCAGGCTGGGGATGTTTTCTCTGAAGTGTTAGAGGCTGAGGGTTGACCATATCGAGGTTTATAAAATCATGAGGGGCATGGATAGGGTAAATAGACAAAATCTTTTCCCCAGGGTAGGGGAATCCAAAACTAGAGGGCATAGGTTCAAGGTGAGAGGGGAAGGATTTAAAAGGGATCTAAGGGGCAACATTTTCACGTAGAGGGTGGTGCATGCACGGAATGAGCTGCCGGAGAAAATGGTGGAGGCTGGTATAATTACCACATTTAAAAGGCATCTGGATGGGTATATGAATAGGAAGGGTTTAGAGGGGTATAGGCCAAATGCTGGCAAAGGAGACTACATTAAGTTAGGATATCTGGTCGGCATGGCCGAGTTGGACAAAATGGTCTGTTTCAATGCTATACTATACATGCCTATGACTTTATGGCTTGAAAGAGGATACTGTCAGAGAGCCATATGGATGCACTAATAGTTTTCTGAAGTCCTGAAAAACAATGAAAATTGAACATCTCTCAAGACTTTACAAGCAATGGAAGAAATATGAAGAATTTTCCTAATAAACAGCATGTTTAATGTATTATAATATTCATTAAAAGTACAGTATTGGCAAGTGGTAGATAGTTATACTTTCCTGATGTAAGTGTCTTCCCACGATAAGGTGAAATGGAATAAGTCAAATGAACTTAGTTACTGGACTATATAGGAGCTGAAGTATTTCATTCAGCCCTTAAGGGACATGAACTGTTTTACATGATGCTAAACCCAGCGCAAGTAAGTAGCAACCCACTGTTACTGGATCCTTCCAGATGCCTCAGGAAATTTCTGCAAATTTTAGTTTCAGTTGATGCATCTGTTTCAAACCTGATCACCAGAAGACAAATCACTGGGAATGAATTGTACACTATGTGGCAGATTCAACACTAACGCAGAAGACTGACAGGATTGTTTCTTCTCTGTAATTGATGTACCATCAAGGATCAATAGTGCTAATTCTGTGAGTTTTAGAATAATTTGCATGGTTTTCTATTTCAATTTTGGAAATTATTCTGTGTGATTTAGAGAAAAGGAATAAGATATTGACCATTTGTAATTTTTAAGATGTTTAATTGTCTTGGGGCAATTACTTTGTAAATATATTCTATAAATATATTCACTACACAGATCTTGATTTGGGATAAAAGGGATGGGGGTGTGGGATCTCAAACTCTACTGATGGAATATGAATGGTTTTGAAAGAAATAGAGTTGATCAGCCTAATTATTTGCAAGGAAATGGGGTTAGGTAATCTCTTAGCTACTGGAGAAGTTAGGAACAAAATGTGTTAATTCTTTGGATTTGGATTCTGATTCTCATCTGGTAACCATTCTGGTGAAGAGATAGGCCAAGTGTCACAGGCCTTCCCATCAGCCAATTAGAATCATAGAGCTGTACAGCACAGAAACAGGCTCTTCGGTCCAACTCCTCCATGCCAACCAAGTATCCGAAATTGTTCTGGCAAATGGGACTAGGTTAATTTAAGATATCTGGTCAGCATGGATGGATTGGACTGAAGAGTCTGTTTTTGCGCTGTACATCTCCATGATTCTAATTGGCTGATCGGAAGGTTTGTGATATTTAGCCAGGAAGCAGAATGTAAGTTGAATCAGGAGCTGAACTTGTCGCAAAGATGTTACTACAGTTGTTATGGGGTATTTCAACATGCAGGTAGACTGGGAGAATCAGGATGGTATTAGACCTCAAGAAAGAGACTTTGTGGAGTGCCTCCGAGATGGATTCTTAGAATAGCTGGTGCTGAAGCCTACCAGGGAGAAGGCAATTCTGGATCTGGTATTGTGCAACGAACCAGAATTGATCAGGGACCTCGAAGTGAAGGAGCCATAGGGAGGTAGTGACCATAATACAATAAGCTTCAATCTGCAATTTGAGAGGGAGAGGGTACAATCGGAAGTGACAATATTTCTGTTGAATAAAGGGAATAATGGAGCTATGAGGGAGGAGCTG
>NC_057711.1:136256904-136259235 GCF_004010195.1 Chiloscyllium plagiosum | reverse complement strand
CACTATCGGATATGTAAGTGTTGCTTCAAGCCCCAGCACTATCGGATATGGGCGGGAAGCAAGGATTGAAATTTGTGGATCTCTGGGGTATGCTTTGCAGTAAGGATACATGGTACAAGAAGGACGGGTTGCACCTGAATAGGTGGTGGACCAGCATTCTGGCAGGCAGGTTTGTAACTACAATCCAGATGTGTTTAAACTCAGTAGTGGGCAGGAGGGAACAAGCTGGAAATTCAAGAAGGAAGTTAAAGGGAAAGTGAATAACAGAAGTTCAGAAAGGCAACAGAAACAACGAGCAGAAAACTCAAGGAGGGATCATACAATATGGTCAAGTGAAATAGGGGTTGATAGGAAGGGTGAGGGGAGTAACAAATTAAATCTCTTATATATGAATGCACGAAGCATAAGAAATAAGGTGGGAGAGTTTGAGGATCAGTTGGAAGTTGGCAGGTACGATGTTGTGGGGATAGCTGAGATGGGGCTTCAAGAGGCCAGGGCCTGGGAAATGAATATTCAAGGCTATATGTGCTATCGAGAGGTCAGACTAATGGGCAGAGGGGGTGGGGTGGCCCCATTGGTGAGGAATGATATTCAGCCACTTGCAAGGGGGGTATAGAATAAGGAGTTGTAGAGTCAGTCTGGATAGAGCTGAGAAATTGTCAGGGTAGAAAAACCCTGATGGGAGTTAGCTGCAAACAGTAGTCTGGATGTAGGGTGCAAGTTGAATAAGGAGTTGAAATTGGCCTGTTGCAAAGTTATGTGGGTGATTTCGACATGCAGGTAGTCTGGGAGAATCAGGATGGTACTGGACACCAAGAAAGGGAGCTTGTGGAGTGCCTCCAAGATAGATTCTTCTAACAGCTTGTAGTGGAGCCTACCAGGGAGAAGGCAATTCTAGATCTGGTGTTGTGCAACAAACTGGATTTGATCAGGGACCTCAAAGTACAGGAGCCATTAGGAGGTAGTGACCATGATATGGTAAGTTTTAATCTGCAATTTGAGAGGGAGAAGGGAGAATCGGAAGTGTCTGTATTGCAGTTGAACAAAGGGAACTATGGAGCTCTTAGGGAGGAGCTCAATGTTCAATACCCTACCAGGGATGGCAGTGGAACACCAATGGCAGGTATTTCTGGATATAATGCAGGAGGTGCAGGATCAATTCATTCCAAAGAGGAAGAAAGATCCTGACAGGAGGCAGGGGTGGTCGTGGCTGACGAGGGAAGTTAAGGACTGGAAAAACAAGATAAAAGAGAAGAAATGTAGCACAGCAAAGATGAGTGGGAAGCCGGAGGACCGGGAAGATTGTAAAGAGCAACAGAGGATAACTAAAAAGGCAATAAGCAGACAAAAAATGAGGTACAAAGGCAAACTGGCCAAAAATATAAAGGAGAATAGTAAAAGCTTTTTTAGGTATGTGACAAGAAAAAAAAAGGTTAAAACTAAAATTGGGCCCTTGAAGACAGAAACAGGCAAATTTATCATGGGGAACAAGGAAACAGCAGAAGAGTTAAATAGGTACTTTGGATCTGTCTTCACTGGGAAGACACAAGCAATCTCAAAGAAATGGCAGAAGAATTGAATTGGTACTTCAGATCTGTGTTCACTGGGGAAGACACAAGTAATCTCCCAAACAGTGGCTGAAGGACCTAATCTGAATGGAATTTATATTTGCCAGGAATTGGTATTGGAGAGACTGTTAGGTCTGAAGGTTGATAAGTCCCCGGGGCCGAATGGTCTACATCCCAGGGTACTGAAGGAGGTGGCTCGGGAAATCATGGATGCGTTGGTGATAGCAGATGGCTCTAGAAATCATGGATGCATTGGTAACCATTTTCTAATGTTCTATAGATTCAGGATCAATTCCTGCGAATTGGAGGGTGGCTAATGTTGTCCCACTTTTCAAGAAAGCAGGGAGAGAGAAAACAGGGAATTATAGACCAGCTAGCCTGACATCAAAGGTGGGAAAGATGCTGGAGTCACTTATAAAAGATGTTCACCGAGCTTGAAATTTTTGTTGCAAATGTTTCATCCCCTGTCTAGGTGACATCCTCAGTGCTTGGGAGCCTCCTGTGAAGTGCTTCTGTGGTGTTTCCTCCGGCACTTATAGTGGTCTGTCTCTGTCCCTGTCAGTTTCAGCTGTCCGCTGTAGTGGCTGGTATATTGTGTCCAGGTCAGTGTGTTTGTTGATGGAGTTTGTGGATGAGTGCCATGCTTCTAGGAATTCCATGGCTGTTCTTTGTTTGGCTTGCCCTATAATGGTAGTGTTGTCCCAGTCGAATTCATGTTGCTTGTTGTCTGCGTGTGTGGCTACTAAGGATAGCTGGTTGTGGC
>NC_057711.1:136210462-136256683 GCF_004010195.1 Chiloscyllium plagiosum | reverse complement strand
ACCTTATGCTGAAAGACTGGAGCGACTGGGCTTGTATACCCTTGAGTTTAGAAGACTGAGAGGGGATCTGATTGAGACATATAAGATTATTAAAGGATTGGACACTCTGGAGGCAGGAAACATGTTTCCGCTGATGGGTGAGTGCCAAACCAGAGGACACAGCTTAAAAAATACGTGGTAGACCATTTAGAACAGAGATGAGGAGAAACTTCTTCACCCAGAGAGGGGTGGCTGTGTGGAATGCTCTTCCCCCGAGGGGAATGGAGGCCCAGTCTCTGGATTCATATAAGAAAGTGTTGGATAGAGCTCTCGAGGATAGTGGAATCAAAGGTTATGGAGATAAAGCCCATTTAGAACAGAGATGAGGAGAAACTTCTTCACCCAGAGAGGGGTGGCTGTGTGGAATGCTCTTCCCCCGAGGGGAATGGAGGCCCAGTCTCTGGATTCATTTAAGAAAGTGTTGGATAGAGCTCTCGAGGATAGTGGAATCAAAGGTTATGGAGATAAGGCAGGAACAGGATACTGATTAAGGATGATCAGCCATGATCATATTGAATGGTATAGAACAACTGGGATCAAATGAATCTGTTAAAGAATATAAGGGACGCATTATTAAGTCGGAGATCAGAAGGGAAAAAAGAGAATATGAGGCAGCCTTGGCAGATCAGCTTCAGGATAATCCAAAGAGATTTTCCAAGTACATTAAGAGCAAAAGAGCATCTAAAGAGGGAATAGGGTCCCTTAAAGATCAACGAGATCATCTATATGTGGAACTCCAGGAAATGGGAGAGATGCTAAATGAATATTTTGCATCAGTTTTAAATGTGGAAAAAAAAAATGGAGATGAGGGAACTTGAGGAAATAAATATTGATGTCTTGAAAACAGTCCACATTACAGAAGAGGAGATGCTGGTGGTCTTAAAAAAACATAAATGTGAATAAGTCTCCAGGTCCAGAGCAAGTATATCTCAGGACATTGTGTGAAGTTAGGGAAGAAATTGTGGGGTCCCTCGCAGATGTTTGCATCACCTACAGCCATCTGTTAGGTGCCAGAGGATTGGAGGGAAGCTAATGTTGTGCCATTATTTCAGAATAGCTGTAAGGAGAAGCCTGGGAACTATAGACCTCTGAGTCTGACATCAGTGGTGGGTAAGTTGATGGAGAGGATTCTGACAGAGACTGGATTTACATGCATTTGGAAAGGCAAGGATTGATTAATGATAGTCAGCAAGGCTTTGCGCGTGGGTAATCGTATCTCACAAACCTGAAAGCGATTGTGCGGTAGATGTTATCTACATGATCTTTAGTAAAGCCTTTGACAAGGTTCCGCATGGTAGGCCAGTTAATAAAGTTAGATCACATGGGATTCAGGGAGACCTTGCCAACTGGATACAAATTGGCTTTAGGGAGGAATACACAGGGTATTGGTGGAGCATTGCCTTTCAGAATGAAGGGCTGGGCCAGGAGTATCCCGCAGGGATCGGTGCAGGGGAAACCTTTGTTTCTCATTTTTACAAATAATTTGATTGAGACATTAGGAGGCACGGTTAGTAAGTTTACAGATGGCCCTAAAATTGGTGGTATAGTTGACAGTGATGAAGGGTATCTAAGATTACAAAGGGATCTTGATCAATTGGGCAAATGGGCTGAGGTGTGACAGATAGAGGTGAAATCAAATAAATCTGACATTGCATTTTGGTAAAACAATCAAGGGCAGATTTATACAGATAATGGTAAGGCCCTGGGTAGTGTTGTCAAACAGAGACGCCTAGGGGTCAGGTACATATTTCTGTGAAATTTTCATCACAAGTAGACAGTGTGATTAAAAGAGTATTTAGCACACTTTCCTTCATTGCTCAGATCATTGAGTGTAGGAGTTAGGACGTCATGTTGAATCCACTTTTGGAATACTGCATACAATTCTGGACACCCTACTATGGGAGAGATATTATTAAACTGGAGGGGTTCAGAAAAGATTCACCAGGATGTTGCTGGGAATGGACACTTTGACTTATAAAAATAAGTTGTGTAGGTTGGGGCTTTTTCCACTGGAGTGTAGGAGGTTGAGGGGTGACCTTTTGGAGGTTTATAAAATCATGAGGGGCATAGATAAGGTGAATAGCAAAGGTGTTTTCCCTCAGCTGTGTAAGTTCAAAACTAGGGGGCATATTTTTAAGAGTGTGGTTTATATGTGGAATGAAGTAGTAGATGAAGGTACAGTTGCAACATTTACAAGACAATTAGGTAGGTACATGAATAGGAAAGGTTTGGAGGGATATAGGCCAAAGATAGGCAAGTGGGACTAGTTTAGTCTGGGAAACTTGGTCGATATGGAAGCATTGGACCGAAGGGCCTCTTTCTGTGCTCTATATGACTCTATAACCCTTAAGAACTCATTTATCCTGCAAATATTAAAAATAAAAATCTCTTTGAATTTGCTGTACACAGACTCATTAAAATACTTTATTGCTTGATCCAAACAAGTTAGTCATCCACCTCCATCAGAATATAATGACATAAGAACTAAGTGCAAATGTAGGCAATTCAGCCCCTGAGCCTACTCCACCATTTAATAGCATCAGGGTTGATCCTATCTCAGTCTCAGGGTTGATCCTATCTCAGTCTCAACTCCACGTTCCTGACTGCTCTCCATAACCCTTCAACCTGTTTTTCATTAAAAATCTGTCTCTCTCCTCCTTAAATTTACTCAATATCTCAGCACCCCCCACACTCTGGGGAAGTGACTTCCAAAGATTCATGACCCTTTGAGAGAAGTAATTTCTCCTCATTTCTGTTTTAAATCTGCCATGTCTTATCCTAAACTATGACCTCTCATTTGAGATTTCTCCACATGAGCAAAGATTCTCTCTACATCAATTTTGTCAATCTCCTTTACCATCTTATATATCTCAATTAGGTCTCTTCTCATTTTTAAACTCTATAGCGTATAGACTTAAACTGTTCAATTTCTCTTTGTATGACAAACCTCTCATCTCTAGAATCAACACGGCAAGGTAGATTGTGAACAAGTTTAGAAAAAAACTATAACCTTTAATCACCTCCACCTTTCATGCAAATCCTCCATTGTCCATCCTGAAGGTCACTAGAACTTCCATCAAGGCAAATGAGCCAAATTACCTTTACTGCTTCATACTTTTGTTTCATTTCATCTCCAACCATGTGCAGTTGGTATGCTACACATTCAATGTCAAAAGATGATAAAACTACTTTGCCTGAGCACTTATCACCTCAGACTTCATGAAGACATTGTGCGCAGCAGTACCATTTTAGTTTCTCTCTTTCACAGACTCAAAACAATAGTCAGCTTGTAGTGCTTGGAAATGTTGTAGTGCCTGTTTTGGAGCAGATCAGATATCCCAGATATGCTCAATTGGGTCATATCGCAAAGAGCTCTGGCTGCTTAGTATTCTGCCCTCACCCAATACAGGCCTACCAAATGTCACTCATTATATGTAATAATGCTTCATTTTTATTTATTATTTTTTAATGCATGTCAGTCTCAAAAATAATCACAGTTCCATATGTTAAAATAGGATCTTTGTGATAACAAATTTCACTCCGCACATTTCCCTGCTGTGGAGATTTGGCATGTATGCAAGTATTGCATGTGTCCACAAAGTGGTAATTTTTGTTTCAACTTTAATGTAACAAAGGGAACACACCAGATGGAAAATGTAAAATGGCAGCTGTAGAATCGATGTAAGGAGGAGTGTGACAATTACAGTGCGAGAAGGATAATTGGGAGGTGTTATTATATATCAATAAACCATAGTGACTTACTGCGTAATTGCAAGATTTGTATTTCCGAATATTGCCTCACCAGCACCATAATGTTTATACCTTGTAGCATTTCGGTTTCATTGTTTTAACTTGATTTAGCAAGTGTGTATTTTTGGAACATACTCTACATTTCTTTCTAATGCTACCAAACTCATTAATGTCAGTTCTTGGAATGCAATTTGAATGAGAAACATTTATTCTGTATTCATTAAGAATTCTGAATCTATTTCTTTTAGAAATCAAAGTAACAATTCTGCACTTCTTAAGTTATATTGAAGTAAAGTAATGAAAATGGTATTCTACACATCCACTGCAGCTTCATTATGTAGCAAAATCACGTCAAACACATTATCTGCAAACATATTCAGTTTTAATAGAAAGCTCTGAAAAATGAACAAATTTGGTGATATTTGACAGGGTGCAAGGATACTTCTGGAGCTGTCAAAGGCTTAATAGAAAAAAAATGGTGCTGTAGCTGTAACAGTTTATTAACTACTTGCAATTTGTAGGTCAAATTGATAGCAATCGAATTTTTACTTTTCTTAAAGAAGAAGACTGCAGTTCCAATAGCTCATCCAACAAGCTATACGGGAGTGAACTATTACTATGTCCATGTGGAGCTCAGAAGATGGATAATGGAGCAGTGAGATTTGAGATTGATCTGAGCAGTGGCTATTGAAGCATGGAGGAAAATTTACGACCCATTCGAGAAAGAGATAGCTAGTCCTCAGCTTCAAGTATATCTCTGCCAACATGGAGTGAAAATTGGTTTTCATATAATCATTCTGCTATTGCCTAGTTTCAGTTTGTTGGTTACAGCTGAACAGTGTATACTGTTATGTTTTGTTTGTTTAAAGTCACCAGAAAAATGTTTCATGCTACCTGTTCCAGTTAGTTAGTAGTCATTCAGTGCTGCGTATCAGGCAGAAATGTTAGAATATTATTATTATTCTGCAGCAAATGATCAGTAGAGCATATATCTAATTCTAAGATGGAAGTCAAGCAGAGCCCAGGTTCAGCTTGGACACATACCTGACAAGTCTGTCAGCCATCAAGCAGGTTACACTGGATGCTATTCATTTTTTCAGAGTGCACTCTGACAAGGCTGAGTTGGATTGACAGCTGATTAGACCATGTGTTAGCAACCTTAACAGTAATGTCTTTGGGAGTATTTACACTGTAGTGATATTTTTACTGAGTCAACATTCAATTGGAAAAGTTGCACTTATGTCAATTAATAATGTGATACTTCTTCATGTGTTATTCTGAGCTCAGCAGCTCATATTGCATTGCCAGTGATTGACTTCCACACTGAAGCATTGATCCCAGTTTGTACAGTGACAGATTTGTACTTAGTCTGTAGTGTTGTCACTGTTATAAGATGACAGACTCAAATCTATGTATACTGTAACCCAGTCAGTGTTACACTGTGTTACAACACAGAGACCGTCAACTGAACCAAATAAGCCTTCCTCAACAAAACAGAAATTGCTGGTGAAACTCAGTAGGTCTAGCAACACCTGTGGGAAGAAAGCAGAGTTAATGTTTCAAGTCCGGTGACTCTTCATCAGCCTTCCAACATTTCTATTTGCAAATTGGTAAACGCTGTAAAATTAAAATCTTCCAAAAGCCTCAATATCGACTTGATTGGTTACTCAAAAGTCTGGTTAAGAACAATTGTAGAATTTACAAATAATCAGTACCAGTCACTGTTTTGTAGCTTAAGAAAAATAATTAGCAAATTATTAACAATATTGTAAACTTGATAGATTAAAATTTAACAGAAAAGCAATTTACTTGGGCCATTCCTTAAGTCTAAAAGCCTTTTGTTTATAGACTTAGTCACACAAAAGACAGACAGACAAACCAACACAATTAAAGATTTGAAGTGGAAGGGGAAGGATCCAGTTGTCAAGGTCGACATAGAGTGATCGAGTCATAGAGATGTACAGCACAGAAACAGAGCCTTTGGTTCAACTTGTCCATGCTGACCAGATATCCTAACCTAATCTAGTCCCGTTTACCGGCATTTGGCCCACATCCCTCTAAACCCTTCCTCTTCATATACCCATCCAGGTGCCTTTTAAATGTTACAATCATACTCGTCTCCACCATTCCTCTGGAAGCTCATTCCGTACATGCACCACTCTCTGCATGAAAAAGTTTCCCTTTTATATCTTTCCCCTCTCACCTAAAACCTGTGCCCTCTAGGTTTAGACTCCCTCATCCCAGGGAGTAGACCCTGTCTATCTACCCTATCCATGCCCCAAGTGATTTTATAAACCTCTATAAGGTCACTCCCCTTCAGCCTCAGACTCTCCAGGTAATACAGCCCCAGCCTGTTCAGCCTCTCCATATAGCTCAAATCCTCCAACCTTGGTAACATCTTTGTAAATCTAAAGCAGGGAGACCAGAATTGAACGTCACATTCCAATAGTGGCCTAACCAATGTCCTGTATTGCCGCAACATGACCTCACAACTCCTATACGCAGTGCACTGACTAATAAAGGCAAGCATACCAAATGCCTTCTTCACTATCCTATCTACCTGCGACCCCACTTCCATACCATGTTCCATACATTCACTTGTTCTTTTCAGGGCTTTTTCTGCAAACCTGAAACAATTTGGTATCACATGAACTGTTTAGTTCAATACTCTGTCTGAATCATTCATCACGTTATATCTGCTTGGATGTGTTATACCTTTCTCCATTGTCATTATATTTAACTGCTGCCTTTTTTCCAACTAGGATTTACTTGGAAGCTATCACAGGATTTGTTCTTCTTTTGTAAAATAAAACTTTTATTGTTCTGTGTATTAGTTTTTCAACAACAGCTCAATTGTGTTAAATGATCAGTCTTTGGCAAATGTTGTAAATTCTTTCAAATATTGTAATTACTTTCGTTCACCACTGAACAATGAAGATAAATTGCAAATAAAGCTTTATCCTAAACGTCTGTTGTCTGTGTAAGGATTCTCAAATTCTCTCTCTCTTTCCTTTCTGTTTGGCTTTTCAGAAATGTTCCTTAGACTCTATTAATTAAGGTTGAAAACCATTTAAACATTTCAGAATTATCCTATTTTGACTGTAAAACTCATTTTCAAATATTCAGATGTCATTGAATGCATTCTGTTGGAGAAATACACACATGGAATGAGAACCCTTGTCTTTTTGCATACTTTCTGCTTTTTCTCCAAACTTACGTTTGTGCAACATAACTGGTTAACGCCTGACCTCATACAAAGGCACCCCTAGGTAACAGTGGCAAGAGTATGACTGAATTTGAAATCCAGTTTTAAAAAGAGGAGATTGGAATGTCATGTTGCAGCCGTACAGGTAATTGGTTAGGCCACTTTTGGAATACTGTGTTGAATTCTGGTCTCCCTGCTATAGGAAAGATACTGTTAAACTTGAAGTGGTTCAGAGGATATTTACAAGGATGTTGATGAATTTGGAGTGTTTGAACTGTAGGAGAGGCTGAATAGGCTGGGGTTATTTTCCCTGAGTATTGGAGGCTGAGGGCTGACTTAAAGGAGTTCATAAAATCATGAAAGGCATGGATAGAGTGAATAGCTAGGCTTTTTCCCAGGTTAGGGCAATCCAAAACTAGAGGGCAGAGGTTAAAGGTGAGAGGGGACGGCACAAAAGGGGTCAAAGGGGTAACTTTTTCAGCCAAGAAGATGGTGCATATATGAAATGAGATGCCAGACGAAGTGGTATAGGCTGGTACAATTACAACATTTAAAAGGCATCTGGGTGGGTATATGAATAGGAAGGGTTTAGAGGGGTATGGGCCAGGTGCTGGCAAATGCGACTAGATTAGTTTAGGATATCTGGTCGGCATGGATGAGTTGAACTGAAGAGTCCGTTTCTGTGCTGTACCAACTCTGAATCTAAGGGCAAATAAGTGGTCATGAAAACAGAAGTGAACTGATATACTAAGCGAGGGATAGATCAATATAAATGCAAAAGCATACTTTAAGTTTCAGAATATTCAGAAAATGGGGGAGATACTAAATGAGTATTTTGCATCAGTATTTACTGTGGAAAAGGATCTGGAAGATATAGAATGTAGGGAAATAGATGGTGACACCTTGAAAAGTATCCATATTACAGAGGAGGAAGTGCTGGATGTCTTCCCAAAATGCAGCACCTTGCATTTGTCTAAATTAAATTCCATCTTTCATTCCTCAGCCCATTGGCCCATCTGATCAAGATCCCATTGTAATCTGAGGTAACTTTCTTCACTGTCCACTATGTCTCCAATTTTGGTGTCATCTGCAAACTTACTAACTATACCTAAACCTATGCCCTCTGGACTCCCTGACCCCAGGGAAAAAAGACTTTGGCCATTTATCCTATCCATGCCCCTCATGATTTTATAAAATTCTGCAAGGTCATCTCTTAGCCTCCAACGCTCCAGAGAAAATAGCCCCAGCCTATTCAGCCTCTCCCTATAGTCAAACCTTCCAACCCTGGCAACATCCTTGTAAATCTTTTCTGAACCCTTTCAAGTTTCACAACATCCTTCCGATAGGAAGGAGACCAGAATTACATGCAATACTTCAAAAGTGGGCTAACCAATTTCCTGTACAGCCATAACTCGACCTCCCAACTTCTGTACTCAACACTCTGACCAATAAAGGAAAGCATACCAAATGCCTTCTTCACTTTCCTATCTACCCGCAACTCCACTTTCAAGGAGATATGAGCCTGCACTCCAAATTCTCTGTTCAGCAACACTCCCTAGGACCTTACCATTAAGTGTATAAGTCCTGCCCTGATTTGCTTTCCCAAAATGCAGCACCTTGGATTTGTCTAAATTAAACTCCATCTTTCATTCCTCAGCCCATTGGCCCATCTGATCAAAATCCCACTGTACTCTGAGGTAACCTTCTTCATTGTCCACAATGCCTCCAATTTTGGTGTCACCTGCGAACTTACTAACTATACCTCCTATGCTCATATCCAAATCATTTATATAAATGATGAAAAGTAGTAGACCCAGCACCAATCCTTGTGATACTCCACTGGTCATAGGCCTCCAGTCTGAAAAACAACCCTCCACCACCACCCTCTGTCTTCTATCTTTGAGCCAGTTCTGAATCCAAATGGCTAGTTCTCTTTGTATTCCGTAAGATCTAACCTTGCTAACCAATCTGTCATGGGGAACCTTGTCAAAGGCTTTACTAAAGTCCATATAGATCATGTCCACCACTCTGCCCTTATCAATCTTCTTCAAAAAACTCAATCAAGTTCATGCGCAAAGCCATGTTGACTATTCCTAATCAGTCCTTGCCTTTCCAAATACATGTATATCTTGTCCCTTAGGATTCCATCCAACTACTTGTCCACCACCGTTGTCAGGCTCATCGATCTATAGTTCCCTGGCTTGTCCTTACCACCCTTCTTAAACAGTGGCACCACGTTAGCCAACCTCCAGTCTTCCGGCACCTCACCTATGACTATTGATGATACAAATATCTCAGCAAGATTCCCAGCAATCACTTCTTTAGCTTCCCACAGAGTTCTAGGATACACTTGCTCAGGTCCTGGGGGGACCTGGAGGAGTCCAGAGGGCATAGGTTTAGGTATAGTTAGTAAGTTTGCAGATGACACCAAAATTGGAGACAATATGGACAGCGAAGAAAGTTACCTCAGATTACAATGGGATCTTGATCAGATGGGCCAATGGGCTGAGGAATGAAAGATGGAGTTTAATTTATTCACTTTGCATTTCAAGACATCTATCACTTCCTCCTCTGTAATATGAACATTTTTCAAGATGTCACCATCTATTTCCCCATATTCTATATTGTCCATGTCCTTCTCCACAGTAAACACGGATCCAAAATGCTAATTTAGTATCTCCCCCATCTCCTACAGTTCCACACATGGGCTGCCTTGCTGATCTTTGAGGGGCCCTATTCTCTCCTTGGTTACCCTTTGGTCCTTAATGTATATTTAAAAACCCTTTGAATTCTCCTTCACCCTATTTGCCAAAGCTATCTTATGACCCCATTTTGCCCTCCTGATTTCCCTATTAAGTATACTCCTACTGCCTTTATACTCTAAGGGTTCTATCGATCTCTCCTGTCTGTGCCTGACGAATGCTTCCTCGTTTGTCTTAACCAAAATCTCAATTTCTCTTGCCATCTAGTGTTCCCTACACCTACCAGCCTTTCCTTTCACCCTAACAGGAATATACTGTTTCTGGCCTCTCATTATCTCATTTCTGAAGGCTTCTCATTTTTCCAGCCATCCTTTTACTTGCGAATATCTGCCCCCAATCAGCTTTTGAAAGTTCTTGCCTAATACCAACAAAATGAACCTTTCTCCAGTTTAGAACTTCAACTTTTAGATCCACTCCATCCTTTTCCATCACTATTTTAAATCTAATAGAATTATGGCCACTGGCCTCAAAGTGCTCCCCCACTGACACCTCAGTCACCTGCTCTGCCTTATTTCCCAAGAGTAGGTCAGGTTTTGCACCATCTCAAGTAGGTACATCCACATATTGAATCAGAAAGTTTTTTTGTGCACTCTTAACAAATTCCTCTCCATCTAAACCTTTAACGCAATGGCAATCCCAGTTTATGTTTGGAAAGTTAAAATCCCCAACCATGGCCACCCTATTATTCTTATAGATAACTGAAATCTCCTTACAAATTTGTTTCTCAACTTCCCGTTGACTATTAGGGGATCTATAGTACATTCTCAGTAGGGTGATCATCCTTTTCTTATTTTTCAGTTCTACTCAAATAACTTCCCTGGATGTATTTCCGGGAATATCCTCCTTCAGTACGGCAGTAATGCTATCCCTTACCAAAGACATCAATCCCCCTCCTCTCTTGCCTCCCTTTCGATCCTTCCTGTAGCATTTGTATCCTGGAACATTAAGCTGCCAGTCTTGTCATCCCTGAGCCACATTTCTGTAGTTGCCATGATATCCCAGTCCCATGTTCCTAACCATGCCCTGAGTTCATCTGTCTTCCCTATTAGGCCTCTTGCATTGAAGTAGATACAGTTTAATTTATCAGTCGTACCTTGTTCTCTGCTTTGTTCCTGCCTGCCCTGACTGTTTCACTCACTCCTTTTCCCAACTGTACCAGTCTCAGATTGATCTCTTTCCTCACTATCTCCCTGGCTCCCACACCCCTATCTTACTAGTTTAAATCTTCCCAAGCAGATCCAGCAAATATGCCTGTGAGTATATTAATCCCTGTCCAATTCAGGTGCAATCCATCCATCTTGTACAGGTCACTTTTAATCCAATGATCAAAAACTGACTCCTTCTCCCATGCACCAGCTCCTCAGCCATGCATTAATCTGCTCTATCCTCCTATTCCTACCCTCACTAGCTCTCAGCATTGGGAGAAATCCAGATATTACCACCCTTGAGGACCTCTGTTTTAAATTCCTGCCTAACTTTCTATTACCACCCTTCAGAATCTCATCCTTTTCCCTTACTATATTGTTGGTGCCAATGTGTACAATGACCACCTGCTGGTCCCTCTCCCCTTTGAGAACACTCTGCCCTCCTGTCTGAGACATTCTTGACCCTGGCACCAGGGAGGCATCACACCATTCTGACCTTTTGCTGCTGGGCGCAGAAATGTCTGTCTGTGCCTCTGACTAGAGAGTCCCCTGGCACAATCAATCGCTTGGAACCCGACAAACCCCTCATTACATCACAGCCAGTCTCGATACCAGAAACTTGGCTGTTCGTGCTACATTCCCCTGAGAATCCATCACCCCTTACATCTTCCAAAGCAGCATACTTGTTTGCGATGGTGATAGCCACAGAAGACTCCTGCACTACTTGCCTACCTCTCCTACCTTTCCTAGAGTCAACCCATCAATGTGACCTTCCTATAACTGCCATACATCACACCCTCTGATTCTCATAAATTCCTCATTGCCTCTAACTGTCGCTCCAACTGATCCATTCAATATGATAGGATTCGCAACCAAAGACACTTCCTGCAGACATAATCCTCAGTAACATGGAAACTCCCACATCCAACAACAAGAGCATATCACTCTACTAAAGGCTATCTTTGCTTCCTCAAAATCTACAGACCCAGAAAATAGCTCCATCTTTTCGCTTTAAAAAAAGAGTGCCCTAGGGTAACTTAATACTTCTGGTTTATATTTGTAAAATTTAATCAAGAGATGGATTTCAATATGTATACAAAGAATCAAGAAGGAACCCATTCTATTCACTACTGTAGACTTACAGCAAGGTTACATGTTTAAAAATCATCTGTTCATGTGCTGTGAGCTCTCCCATACAAATTTTTCTAAGATCAATTGTAAATTTCGCTGTTTGTTAAGATTTTTTAGACGCACTCTGCTATTGCTTACTGACTGGTTGCACAGCAGCTAAGATACATAACTGTCTCTTAGATTAGATTACCTATAGTGTGGAAACAGGCCCTTCAGCCCAACCAGTCTACACCGACCCTCCGAAGAGTAACCCACCCAGACCATCTCCCTCTGACTAATGCACCTAACACTTTGGGCAATTTAGCATGGCCTGCACATCTTTGGATTGTGGGAGGAAACTGGAGCACCTGGAGGAAACCCACGCAGTTACAGGAAGAAAGTGCAAACTCCACACAGACAGTCTGCCCAAGGCTGGAACTGAACCTGGGACCCTGGTGCTGTGAGGCAGTAGTGCTAACCACTGAGCCTTTCCCTCATTACCCACTTGCTTCTTATATATGAATAAAAGGCTTTGGGGTTTCCTTAACCCTGCTCGCTAAGGATATCTCATGACCTCTTTTAGCCTGATTAATTCCTCACTTCAGATTGGTCCTACATTTCTTATATTCTTCCAAAGCTTTGTCTGACTTCAGTCCCTTAGACCTAATGTACGCATCCTTTTTCCTCTTAGTTAGTCTCACAATTTCACCTGTCATCCATGATTCCCTAATCTTGCCATTTCTATCCCTTATTTTCACAGGAACATATCTCTCCTGATATCTCTCCTGATATCTCCAACCTCTCTTTAAAAGCCTCCCACATATCGATTTCCCTTCAAGCAGCTGCTCCCAATTTACATTGCCCAGCCCCTGTTGAACTTTGGTATAGTTGGCCTTTCCCCAATTTAGCTCTTCCTTTAGGACCACTCTCGTCTTTGTCCATGAGTATCCTAAAACTTATGGAATTGTGATCACTATTCCCAAAATAATCCCCCACTGAAACCACCTGGCCGGACTCATTTCCTGATCACCAGGTCCAGTATGGCCCTTTCACAAGTTGGACTACTTACATTCTACTCTACAAAACCGTCTTGAATGCTCCTTACAAATTCTGCTCCATCTAATCCTCTAATACTAGGTGAATCCCAGTCAATGCTGGGAAAATTAAAATCTCCTATCAACACCACCCTGTTATTCCTATGCCTCATGTTCACTGTTGGGAGGTTTGTAGTACAGCCTCAACATTGTTACTGCACCCTTCCTATTTCTGAGCTCTGCACATATTGCCTCACTACTCGAGTCCTCCATAGTGCCCTCCTTCAGCACAGCTGTGATATCGTCTCTGACATAGTGCAACTGCTCCACCCGTTTTACCTCTCTCTCTATCCCACCTGAAACATCGATATCCTGGGACATTTAGTTGCCAATCATGCCCTTCCCTCAACCAAGTCTCAATAATAGCAATAACTCCCAGGGACTAATCCAAGCCCTAAGTTCATCTGTCTTACTTACTATACTTGCATTAAAACAAATGCATCTCAGACCACCAGTCCCTCTGTGTTCATCCATTGCTCCCTGCCTATTCTTCCCCTTAGTCATGCTGACTTCGTTACCTAGCTCCCGACAGGCTTTAGTTACTACCTCCTTACTGTCCACTGCCTCATTTGGTTCCCATCCCCCTACCCCATTAGTTTAAACCCTCCGCAACAGTATCAGCAAAAGCAGACCCAAGGACATTGGTTCCAGTCTGGCCCAGGTGTAGACCATCCAATTTGTAATAGTCCCACCTCTGCCAGAACCAGTCCCAATATCCCCAAAAATCTGAGCGCCTATCTCCTGCACCATATCTGAAGACACACATTCATCCTGAATATTCTATCATTTCTACTCTGACTCACACGTGGCACTAGTAGCAAACCTGAGATTACCACACCTGAGGTCCTATTTTTTAACTTGGTGCCTAACTCCCTAAATTCTTCGTGTAGGACCTCATCCAATTTTTTACCCATATCATTGGTGCCTACATGCACCACAACAACTGGCTGTTCACCCTCCCCCTTGAGAATTTTCAGCAGTCACTAGCTACCTGATGAAGGAGCAGCGCTCCAAAAGCTAGTGCTTCCAAATAAACCTGTTGGACTATAGCCTGGTGTTGTGTGATCTTTTAAAAACTTTGTCCACCCCAGTCCAACACTAGCTCCTTCATATAATTTCTTGTTAAGGTAATGGGTACTTGTTAGTTCTGGACATAAAGCAGCTGTGTTGTGGTAGAGCTCATTTTACAGAATTTGAACATGGCTTTGACTGTTTGCTGAGTTTTTACGGAGTACAAGATATAACTGTGTATTATTTGAAATTCTTGACTATGAAATTTAATAAATAAATTGGTGGGACAAGTGAAAGCAGGATCTCATGGGAATGTGATACTTCATGTGATCATCTAGCATTTAGAATTGGAAAAAGGAAACCTGCAATTGGTTTGCTACAGCTATAATTAGCTAAGATACAGTTAGAAATGAAGTTTACTGAGTTTGAAGAAAAACAGAGAATAATGGAAACTGAGGTAAGTTCTCTTTTATTATTAAAACAGATTTGAAACATTGCATGTTCATGTTTTAGTGAAAGACCACCTTGTTAAATAACAAAAATATGACCTATCAAACCATATTCCAACCTGAGATAGCACTTGTTTAGTAATAATATCAGCTGGGATCATTACACCAAAATCAGACTTATTGTCCTTGAATATATCATTAACAAAGTCATAGATAGGAAAGATATGATAATTATTCTCCCTTCCTCACCGACTACAATCGGATATATTTTAGGAAAGGAAATTTCTCACCTTGTGTGCTGTTACCTCAAAGAGCAAAGATGAAACAGGTCTTCTTGAAAGCTTAATTTGAAAGAAAAAGATTTATCTCCCATAACACTCAAAATATAAACACAACAAACACCCATTCCCCAAAGATATACACTTCCATATACAAGAAAAGATTATTTCCAAGATGTAACATGCAATTACAAACACTATGAAAAAAAGTGGGTTATTTGTTCTTAGCACGGTGATTGAAACATGACAACTTTGTAGGATTCTCTCAATTGATTCACCAGAGACAATGCAGGTTGGTTGTTTCTGGTTATCTTCAATGAAAATGTGGCTGAATACCTACAGTAAGGAAATGTAATCTCGTGGATAAAATGAATCAGCCTCTTTTGACTACATGAAGTTACATTTTGAGGGTCCTCTGTTTTCGTGGATAAGAGACAGCTTCCTATTCATATTCTTAGCCAGACCAACCCACTGACATGTTTTTTGTGAATTAATAAGGCATTGATTTTCTCTCCAACCAGTTTGGAGTCAGCAAACTGGTCACATTTGTGATTGTCCATACAATAATTTGAAGCGTGTGTAATTAACATACAATGGGGGTGACGTTTGATTTCCCATTAATATTCCACTTTCTTGGAGAAAGTGAGGACTGCAGATACTGGAGATTAGAGTCAAGTGTGTGGTGCTGGAAAAACACAGCCAGTCAGGAGCCAACCAGTTTCAGTCAGCACAGCCTATGCATTTCTTGCAATAGTTTTTTTCATCTAAACTCGGTAAGTGTATCTCATGGTCCTTCTTAGTACCACATTCAGCCCCTTTGCAACATCTCTTATGCACAGGGTCCATCTCCTGACCATATGGCCATGGCACCACATCTCATTTCTCCCCAGACATCCTGGACTTTTTGAGTGCAACTGCAACTGGGAGAAGGTGAGGCCTGCAGATGCTGGAGATCAGAGTTGAGAGTGCGGTGCTGAAAAAGCACAGCAGGTCAGGCAGCATCCAAGGAGCAGGGGAATAGATGTTTCAGGCAAATGCCCTTTTTCCTTCCTGATTCTTGACTACACCATCTAACACTTCACCAATATCAAGTGCAGGACAAGCACGAATTTAATTCTGATATATTGGTAAGATTTATGTCTAAAACTTTACACTTTAGCGCTAGATGTACCACTCTTTAAGACAACACTCCTCAGTCCATGACTCATGAGACATACCCTCAGCATTCTGTCTGGATCAGAGCTGATCAATAACTTCCAGCTTTTTAATTTTGGTTGCCTTTGCTCTGTTGCTTTGTTATCACTGAACACAATTGCTTCATCACTCTTGTTGCCAAATTCCTTCACATTTGAATGTTGTTCATTCAAATCTGCTAAAATATGTTGTCAAACTGTGATTTATGTTCCTCTGAGACTCTTATGCTTACCATCCTTCACTGGATATCTGTAAGTCCAGACATCAGTTTCATGCTTATCCTCATCTACCAATGCTTCCACATCCTCACCCCTCTCTAACTATGCAACTTCATTCGCTCGTATGTTCCTAATTTCTTTTGTATCTTTCCTCATTTATGTTTCAGTTTTTGGGATTAGAAGTCTCCCTGTCCTTTACCACTACCTCATCTCTCCACTCCTACAAAGGAAATCTTTGATCATTCTTTTGGGCATTATGCTTAGCCTCTCCATTTCTTGATTCAAATTACTTTCAATTTCACAAAGCACTTTGGAATGTTGTATTACATACATTTAAAATAGAAATATCTCATTCCATTATTTGACTTCCCCTTGTCATCAATTTTCCAAGTAAGTCATTTAATATTTAACTAAAAAACCTCTCAAGATCTTTGAATGCATTTATTCGATCTCATTTAAACTAAAACTACTTAAATCATAAGCATTTATTTTTTCAAATTCTGATCTAAATGCTGTCCCTCTAGAAACCTCATTTAAAAGCAGAGCATTGGTATCCAGTGTCAGCTTTAGATTACTGTGAAGAAAATGTAAGATATTTATATGTGGAGACAATGGCTGTAGTCTTTGGATTTTCAATGATTAGACTGAATCTCCCAAAGCCTCAGATTTTTTTAAAGTTCATTCACAGGATGAGGGTGTCACAGACTAGGTAGCGTTTATTGCCCGTCCCTAATGCCCAGGGGACAGTTAAGAGTTAACCACATTGCTGTGGATTTGGAGTTACATATAGTCTAGACTAGGTAAGGATGGCAGTTTCCTTCCCTAAAGGACATTAGTGAACATGCATTTGGGTTTTTCCAACAAGTGACAATGGATTCATAGTCATCATTAGACTCTTAATTCCAAACTTTTTTTTAACTGAATTCAAATTCAACCATCTGCCATGGTGTGGTTCAAACTTAGATTCCCAGAGCGTTACCTGAGTCTCTGGATTAATAGTTCAGCAATAATACCACTAGACCATAGCTTCACATTAAGCAGAATCTGATTGTTAATAGTTGTCAACTGATTCTGAGTTAAGAGGCGTTGGGAGTCAAGGATAGCTAATCAGCAGTCCTACTCACATACAAGCATTGTGTGTTTGAGATTTTCTTGGGGAAGAGGGAAGAGGAAGCCATTTTTAAGATTAGGTCATCATTTGATGGGCCAAATGGCCATTTCTGCTCTGTTGGAATTCGATGATTGCAAAGCTCTTGAATTGATGTTGACTCAAGCCTTTTCCTTTTGGCAGTCTGGCAGCAGATATAACTCAGTTATTACTTTGTTAATGAGGTTTAACATTCTTGAACATTTTTTGAGGAGTATAATAAAGTAATCTCATTTAGATTAGCAAACATGCTTAACAGTTTGTTATGGGTGATCATGTTGCTGTTGGCATCTCTGTGTTCACCCTCCTGATTATCATTTTATTTCTTCCTGTGTATAAATTGCTTTGAGTTAAATTTCTGAAAAATGTTAATCTGCAGCAGGGATATGGACAAAAGGCAGATGTAGGGCATTAGGCCATAGAGCAAGTGTAACAGGTTCGTGGAACAGAATGGCCTGCTTCTGTTGCTAGTTCCTATATCTTGTTCTGGGGTCTTTGATGCTTTCAGCACCACAAAATACTCCACTATTTCTCTCCACAGCACAATTTCACATGTTTTTACATTGATTTATTTGTTGTCACATGTACCAAAGAACAGTGAAAAGCTTTGTTTATGAGCAGTACAGACAGATCATAGTAAGTAAGGATACACAGAACAAAAGATTTAGATGGAGGCATACAGGTAACATTACACAGGGCACACAAGAAAGATCAATGGCAGCGAGATCAGCACTATTTGAGACTAGAGAGTCCACTCAATAATCTAATAATGACTGGGAAAAAGCTGTCTCTCTAACTACTGGTGTGTGTCTTCAGGCTTCTGTATCTTCTGCCCTAGTGGAAGAGGTTGTAGGAGATCATTACCGGGTGTGAAGGTTCTTTGATGACTTTGCTTACTAACTAGTCTCATTGAGTCCTACAGCACGCAAATAGGGCCTTCAGGCCCACTCATTCAGATTTCCTAAACTGCTACCTAAAGTATTATTGCCAGGAGGTACAGGAGGCAAGAGAAATCTGCCCTCTCCTTAAATATATGTTGCCACCTTTCGTCTGTCGTACAACAGCAGAGTGATACCTGATAAAGGCCAGCATTCTGAGAACAGTGAAAAATTAACAAGTTCTGTTTTTAAATGGAAATTTGGCATTAGACTTCATCAGTGCCCCTACTTCTATATTCCAATTTGCATTTATAAATCATTCAGAAGGAAACCATTTGAAGGTTGGGAGACGTGGAAGCTTTGGGGGTCCTGGGGGAGAGGGAGGAACCCAGGGTAAACAAAGTTTCAGTCTTTGTTATCAGCTCTAAAGAAACACTCCAGCTCCTCCTATCTACAGGGAAATCAATAATTCAATATGAATATTCCTACAAGTAAAGATTTGGATTTGAAACTGGACTAGGTCATTGCCCTCTGGAAATTGCTCTGCAGATTGTTAAGATTATCAAACCGATGTCCTTGTGGTCTCTCCTTTCTTGTCTCACCTTTATATACTTTAAATTCCTTGTCTTTCAAGAATCTACCCCAAAAATATTCAATGACTCTACTCCACTGTTCACTGTGGAGCAGAATCTTACAGACTAATAATTGGTTTGTCAAATTTATTACGGCTGTTCGCGGTCCACAAACTGGCTCCCTACAGATTTGGCACAATCAGAAAACCTGCTCCCTTGATGAGGACTTTATTAAAATTAAGGTCAGATTCCTCCTTATTTATTCATTCACAGGATAAGGACATCTCTGGCTAGGCCAGCATTTATTGCCCATTGCTAATTGGCAAGGGCAGTCAAAAGTCAACCACATTGCTTTGAGTCTGGAGTCTCATGTAGGCCAGATCAGGTAAGGATGTCAGTTAGCGAACTGATGTGTCTTATCTGCATATTTAAACAAGGACTATTTCCAGTCAATAAACATTCATGCAAAAAAGAGAGAAATTTGACTTTAGGACGTAGGAGTAGAGGAAGTACATTGCTTGCCTAATTGCAAGGTGACAAGAAGCTTGGTACTATCCAGGGCAAAACAGCCCTGTTGATTGGTACAATATCCACAGACATTCACTCCCTCCACAACTGACACTAAGTAGGAACAGTGAGTACTATCTACCTTCAAGATGCACTGCAAAGATTCATCAAGGCTCTTTATACATCATTTTCCAAATCCACAACCACCACTATATGTAAGGACAAGGGCAGCAAATACATCAGAACTCCACAATCTGTAAACTACCCACCATCATCACTTGGAAATATATTACCATTGTTCAGTATCACTGGTGAAAATCCTGGCTATCCCTCTCCATCAGCATTGTGGTGTACCTACACAAAATGTTCTACAGAGATTCATGAAAGCAGCTCACCACTACCTTAGCAAGGACAGTTAGGGATGGGCAATAACTGTTAGAGTAACCAGTGAAGCCCATGTCCCATGAATGAATGAAAATAAATCTGCCCCAATCTGGCATATACTCTGGAATGATAATATTAGCATCAGAATTATACATCATGATGCCATGTGTCTAATTGGAGAAATCTGGAAGGAGGCACAAGTTATAACTATGTATATATGCCCAATGTGTACATACGTTTAGCTGCGAATGAAGAATTCTTGCAGGAAAATGTTATGGACTAAAGCTGATGTGACCGTTGTCATCAGTCAGAGAGAAGAGACAGTCCAGAATGAATGTGAAAAAAGAATAGTCTTAGACACACTACAAGAAACTGAATTTGATCGCTACTATGCATGTGAATCAATGAGCATTTTGCTATATAAAAAGTAGAAAAGTCTAACTTATTTTTAAGAAGCACACAGCTTCAGGGATAATGTATATGCAAAGCCACAGAATTGCTTTTGATCTATTTACTAATTCACAAGTAGGACAGGTCAATGCACTGGCATATTCTACAGGACCATCAGCAAAGCATGTCAGTAATAGACAAAAAGTTATAGAAACACTTGATACCTTCAATGTCATAAAAGCACAATTATTTAACTTTGAGCATCAATCATATTAAGAAATGGAGCAAAATTAATAAAGGAGTTTTCCTGGGGAAGCTGTTGACAAAGTTTTCAATGAGCTTTGTACATTGTCTGAATCTTATATATATGGAGCATTACACCGGCGACTACTTTGAGATGGAATTGCTGTTGCATCTCTTTCAGATCTTTTTACAATTGAAGGAAGATCTCACATTGAAAAAATCCATCAGATTGTTTTAGATACAGAGATTCAGAAAACCTAAAGAAAGTTCTGAGGAACAAGAAGGCATGCTTACTCTAGAAGAACATCTGAACCTATCAATTTATAACAGAACTTAAAAGTTAATAAATACTCTAAATTATCGCAACAAGTCATCAGAAAGAATGCTCAAATCTTTTGATGCTCAGAGTCACTGTCCAAGATATGGAGCAAATCAGAACTGACACACTCTCAAAAGCAAAGTCAAGTTCTATCTCAAGGATATTACTTTAAGAGCAAGCTATTAATTCTAGTAGATATCTCCTAAATTGCCAAGTTTGCCAAGTTGCCAAGTTTGCATATAGGGCAACGAGTATGGAATAAGAGATCCCAATAGAAATGCTATCGTGGTACAACAATTGATGGGTCAGCAGCAATCATGCCTTGTTCACATATCGGATGAAACTGTGTGCAGAAATTTCAGAAATCTTGTATCACTCATCACCACAGCCCATTACTGCTACAGTGGAATGACCATAATGAAATAATATGAGATCATTCACAATCAACTCAAGCATGGGATCAAAACTCAAAGCAAGTACCTTTATCCAACAACATGGCAAATGTTTGGATTCAACATGTACATGGTATGAAAGAACAGTCAACCTTCCAGATTAATCAGATTTGTCAAGTCATAGATTTTGGAGGAGAAGGGAAAGCGGTAAACTTGATACTACTTATTTAAATATTTATATAGTTGATATATAGATTAAGGCAAAAATATGTTTAAGGAGATGTTACAGTTGGCCTGAAAGTGTTAAATTGGGAGCTTTGAATGATCAGATGGCCTAGAGGGTCGAGGAGTGGCAGATGAAGTTTAATTTGGATAAATGCGAAGTGCTGCATTTTGGAAAGGAAAATCAGGGCAGAACTTATACACTTAATGGGAATGGGAAGGTCCTGGGGAGTGTTGCTGAATAAAGTGACCTTGGAGTGCAGGTTCATAGTTCCTTGAAAGTAGAGTCACAGGTAGATGGGATAATGAAGAAGACATTTGGTATCCTTGCCTTTATTGGTCAGTGCGTTGAGTACAGGCATTGAGAGGCCATGTTGCTGCTGTACAGGACATTGGTTAGGCCACTTTTGGAATATTGCATGCAATTGTTGTCTCCCTGCTATAGGAAAGATGTTATGAAACTTGAAAAGATTCAAAAAAGATTTACAAGGATGTTACCAGAGTTGGAGGATTTGAGCTATAGGGAGAGGTTGAATAGGCTGGGGCTGTTTTCCCTGGAGTGTGGAAGCTGAGGAGTGACCTTACAGAAGTTTATAAAATCATGAGGGGCATAGATAGAATAAGTAGACAAAGTCTCTTTCCTGGGTTGGGCAAGTCCAGAACTAGAGGGCATAGGTTTGGGGTAAGGGGGAAAGATGTAAAAGAGACCTAAGGGGCATTTCTTTCACTCATAGGATGGTACGTGTATGGAATGAGCTGCCAGAGGAAGTGGTGGAGGTTAGACTGATTGTAACATTTAAAAGGTATCTGGAGGGGTATATGAATAGGAAACGTTTAGAGGGATATGAGCCGGATGCTGGCAGGTGGGACTAGATTGGGTTGGGATATCTGGTCAGCATGGACGAGTTGGACCAAAGGGCCTGTTTCTGTGCTGTACATCTCTATGACTCTATGACTGAGGCTGTTTTTGCTGGAAAGTCGGAAACTGAAGGGTAACCTTATAGAGATTTAATAAATTATGAGGTGCATGGATAGGATGAACAGCCAAGGTCTTTTCCCCAGGGTAGAAGAGTCAAAACTAAAGAACAAAGAAAGCAAAGAAAATTTACAGCCCAGGAACAGACCTTTTGGCTCTCCAAGCCTAAGCCAATCCAAATGTAATGTCTAAACCTGTCGGTCAATTCCTAAGCATCTGTATCCCTCTGCTCCCTACCTACTCATGCATCTATCCAAATGCATCTTCAATGAAGCTACCATGCCTGCCTCTACCACCTCTGCTGGCAACATGTTCCAAACGCCCACCACCCTCTGTGTGAAGTACTTGCCGAGTGTATCCCCCTTAAACTTTCCACCTCTCACCTTGAAAGCGTGACCTCTCGTTATTGAATCCTTCACCCTGGAAAAAGCTTGTCTATACCCTTCATGATTCTGTAAACCTCAATCAGGGTCCCCCCTCAATCTCCTTTTTTCCAATGAAAATAAACCTAACCTACTCAAACTCTCTTCATAGCTAGCATCTTCCATACCAAGCAATATTCTCGTAAACCTTCACTGCACCCTCTCCAAAGCATCCACACCCTTTTGTAATGTGGTGACCAGAATTGTACACAGTATTCTAAATGTGGCCGAATCAATGTGTTGTACAATTTTAACATGACTTGCCAGCCCTTACACTCAATACCCCATCCAATGAAGGCAAATGTACTATATGCCTTCTTGACGACTCTATCCGCCTGTGCAGCAACCTTTAGGGTACAATGGACCTGCACTCCCAGATCTTTTTGCCCACCAACTTTCCACAAGGCTCTTCCGTTCATTGTGTAATTCCCTCTAGAATTAGTCTTGCCTAAATGCATCACCTCACATTTGTCTGGATTGAAATCCATCTGCCACCTTTCCGCCCAACTCTCCAGTCTATCTATATCCTCCTTAATTCTCTGACAGTCCATTATGCTTTCTGCTACTCTACCAATCTTTGTGTCATCTGAAAACTTGCTGATCATCTGAACAGTGCCCTCTTCCAGATCATTTATGTATATTAGGAACAATAGTTGCCCCAACACTGACCCCTGTGGAACACCACTGGTCACCTTTCTCCATTTCGAGAAACTCCCTTCAACTACTACTCTCTGCTTCCTGTTGCTCAAGCAGCTCTTTATCCACCTAGCTAGAACACCCTGAACACCATGTGACTTCACTTTCTCCATAAGTCTACCATGGGGAACCTTATCAAACGCCTTACTAAAGTCCATGTATATGACATCAAGAGCCCTTCCTTCATCTATCAACTTGGTCACTTTCTAGAAGAACTTTAATAAGTTGGTATGGCACAATCTCCCCCGCACAAAACCATGTTGCCTATCACTGATAAGCCCATTCTTTTCTAAATATACATAGATCTTATCCCTCAGTACCCTCTCCAGCAACTTTCCCACCGACGTCAGGCTCTCACCTCCCTCAGCAACCTGGGATAGATCCCATCTGGTCCTGGGGATCTGTCCACCTTAATAACCTCTAGCCAACCCACCACATCTTCCCTACTTATGTGAACATAAGTAGAGGGCATAGGTTTAAGGTGAGAAGGGAAAAATTTGAAAGGGACCTAAAGCGTAACCTTTTCACAGAGGGCAGTGTGGGTATGGAATGAGCTGCCAGAGGAAGTGGCATCTGGATGGTACATGAATAGAGAGGGTTGGCAGGGATATTGGCCAAATGCTGGCAAATGGGACTAGATTAGTTTAGGATATCTGGCTGGCATCGACAAGTTGGATCAAAGGGCCTGTTTCCATGGTGTACAGCTGTATAGCTGTATGACTCTAGTTCTGCTCACTGATATATAGTATACAGAACTGTTTCTGGGAGGAGCTAGTCAGTTCTACTTACTAGCTCTTGGGGATAGCAATGTTACTTACCTCACTCTAATGTAGTTAACCAGTTTTAAGCTAATCTAACCTATTATCTTTCTGTTAAGTAATTAACTGCTTCTTGTTACTGAAGCTCTTGCCTCTTCTACTGAAGATTAGTCATGGTTCATCAATTAATACAATTAGTGCTACAGATGAGTTTAAGAAGAAAATTGGCATATCTGGCCAAAGAAAGGTCCTCGCACTATCAGGTGCCAGCTGTGGATATCACTAGCAACATCAACCACATTAACAGATTTGAAAATAAATTTGGTATTCAGCAAGGAAACAAGCATTTTTGCCCACAAGTTACAGCTGGTTGGCACTCAAGTGTTCTGTTGGCAGGACAGCTTGTGGCACTCAGATCAAACACTCCAACATGTGTTGCAGCGATTCCAAATGTCGCCTGGCCTGATCTCAGCATGCTGATTAAATGGCAAGATTCAGAAGGGTGCACTTTGCATTGAAATTAACATTGTGTATTGGGAAGCCGAGTTGATGTCTTATGAAATTGGAGTTGTTTGTTCGAGTCCATTGCTATTCTTGCATGTACAGCATACAATTTCAATTAGTTTTGTCTGCATTTACAGATCATTAGTGAGGCTGCATTATCTGTTTGTGTGATGTATATGTCCTGTCTGCTCTTATCTAATTTCTTTTGCCTTCATTAACAAATATTTAACATTACTTGTGAAGCATAAAACTATAATGTGTCAGCAATTTTTAATGGCATCTAATGCTGTATGAGTCAGAATGCTGTTTTTATTCTAAACCATAACCATATTTTAGATTTATTTTCTTGCACATTCCAGATGTGTGTGTGACCTACCACATTGGCTTAGTCATTTCAAGTTGGAATGTTATGAAATGAAACAAAAATTGGAGCAAATTCAAATGTGTTGTTGCCATCCTATGGTTATCATTTAGATTTCTTTGTTGTTTGGTCCTTCATTCTTACAAAAGAATACAGTATATAGGAACTGGATTGGCTATTCAGCTCTTTAAAAATGCTCCACTATTTACTAAGATTGTTGATTATTTTCAGCCACAACTCCTTCCTACACTACCCCTAATCCCTTGACTCCCATAGTGTCCAACGATCTATTGTTCTCTATTTTGACTATATTCAGTGGCTGAGCATCCATTCTGAACATTTGCAAGCGTTTGAAAGAAAATTTCCCCTCAGTTCAGTCCTAAATGGCTGATCCTTTATTCTAAGATGATGAATCCTACTTTTAGGTTCCCCAATCGGGGAAACATCTGTCCATGACATCCTTTTGAGAATATGGTATATTTCAATGTGATCATTATTTTTAGCTTCTGAAGCGTTAGAGACCATAGGCTTCGTTTCAATCTCTCTTCAGTGGACAACAAACATTACACATGATCTTGAAAACAGAAGCAGTTTCCCCATTCCAATTGGTTAAGATAAAGAAGCAGAAGGGTCACAAATTACAGATTTATGTGATTTAATGATGTCCCAGGTTGCTGTGGTAACAGTTTGATAAATACAGATATTCTCTGAAGTTACTGATATGATTATTGCTATATATGAACCAATGTGATTCTTATCTCATTGTTTAGCCAAACAAAGCTTTGACCTTCAGATTTGCTGTCCTTTCTTTAGCCATTTTATCTTACCTCAGCAGAGAAGATGTGAAGATAATCTTTACAAAGACAGACAAGCATTCCAAAAAGGAAAGGGTTAGTTAATTTCCAGGATCACTGGTTCAGTTCTAAAATATTTCCTACATAAAATAATACAACTTCAGAAACAAAGTTTGGAAGCTTTGTGAAGAAGTTAGTAGAAAATTAAACCGGCTGATTGAATACATGATGAAGGAAATGTACTGCAGGGAAGCGTGAAGTGATATAATTTGGTAAGAAGGAAAGACAATATAAAATAAAGGAGATAATTATAAAATGATTAAAAGCAGTGGGACCTGAAGTCAATACTTAAAAGTAACAAACAGCTATATGGAGTCCCAGGCTTCATTAAGAGCTTAAAGTTCAGAAATAATAAAGTTATGGTAAACATTTTCTGCAACAATTTTGGCCTTACCGAGAGCATTGAACTAAATTCTAGCTCCACATTTGAAGATGAGTTTGAAGGCACTGGAGAGGGTACAGAAAGTTTTATGAGAATTCTCCAAGTGATGACAAGTCATCTTCAGTTACAAGAATAGATGAGTGAGGCTGAGATTGTTCTCTTTGCAGTACAGGAAGTTGACAAGTGATTTGATAGTGAAGTTCAAAATCAATAGGGGTCTAGTCAGAGCAGATAGAGTCATAGAGACGTACAGTATGGAAACAGATCCAAATATCCTAGATAAATCTAGTTCCATTTGCCAGCACTTGACCCATATCTCTCTAAACCCTTCCTGTTCATATACCCATCCAGATCCTTTTTAAATATTAAAATCATTCCAGTCTCCACCATGTCCTTGGGCAGCTCATTCCAAACATGCACCACTCTCTGCTTGATAAAAATGCCCTTTAGGTCTATTTTAAATCTTTCCCCTCTCACCTTAAACTTTTGGCCTCTAGTTTTGGACTCCTTTACCCTGGGGAAATGACTTTGCCTATTTATCCTATCCACACCCCTCATGATTTTATAAACCTCTATAAGGTCACCCCTCAGCTTCCGATGCTCCAGGGAAAACAGTCCTAGCCTATCCAACCTCTCCTTATAGTTCAAATCGTCCAACTCTGCCAGAGGATGTGGTGGAGGCTGGTACAATTGCAACATTTAAGAGGCATTTGGATGGGCACATGAATAGGAAGGGTTTGGAGGGATATGGGCCGGGTGCTGGCAGGTGGGACTAGATTAGGTTGGGATACCTGGTCGGCATGGATGGGTTGGACCAAAGGGTCTGTTTCCGAGCTGTACATCTCTATGACTTGATGACTCTAAGTTGTTCAGTTTAGCTTTTAAGACAGAAACACCATGATTCATGTCGCTTTCTAGAAGATCTAGTTTGAAATTTGCATGTGTCAGACACTGACACCATGGACCTGCCATAACCTAAGAATAAGAAAGGCAAGTAGCCCAAGAGTGTTCACCAGACTTCATGCACCTTCTGTGGATCAAGATTTTTTGTGAACCTTATGATGTATTAATTTAGAACATTTCACGAACATTTAGAAATGCTCGCCAACTTGTAATGATGATTCTGTCTCTCTTTCCATAGATGCTGTCACATCAGCTCAGTATTTCTCATATTGTGGGTGGCATGGTGGCACAGTGCCAGAGACCCGGGTT
Organism: Chiloscyllium plagiosum; assembly: GCF_004010195.1. Lineage (NCBI taxonomy): Eukaryota > Metazoa > Chordata > Chondrichthyes > Orectolobiformes > Hemiscylliidae > Chiloscyllium > Chiloscyllium plagiosum. The sequence continues at coordinate 136,229,209 of NC_057711.1, read as the reverse complement.
CAATTCCCGCCTCAGGCGACTGACTGTGTGGAGTTTGCACATTCTCCCTGTATCTGCGTGGGTTTCCTCCGGGTGCTCCGGTTTCTTCCCACAGTCCAAAAATGTGCAGGTCAGGTGAATTGGCCATGCTAAATTGCCCGTAGTGTTAGGTGCAGGGATAAATGTAGGGGAATGGGTCTGGGTGGGTTGCGCTTCGGCGGGTCGGTGTGGACTTGTTGGGCCGAAGGGCCTGTTTCCACACTGCAAGTAATCTAATCTAAACAAATGGAAACAACTTGCTCTCTGAAATTTTTCAGAATATTGAAAACCTTTATCTGATTTTTCAAATGCCCTTGAGCTTCTCTGCAATTTAAGAATGAAAATAATTATTTGTGGGCGGCACGGTGGCACAGTGGTTAGCACTGCTGCCTCACAGCGCCAGAGACCCGGGTTCAATTCCCGACTCAGGCGACTGACTGTGTGGAGTTTGCACATTCTCCCCGTGTCTGCGTGGGTTTCCTCCGGGTGCTCCGGTTTCCTCCCACAGTCCAAAGATGTGCGGGTCAGGTGAATTGGCCATGCTAAATTGCCTGTAGTGTTAGGTTGTAGGGGTATGGGTGGGTTGCGCTTCGGCGGGTCGTGTGGACTTGTTGGGCCGAAGGGCCTGTTTCCACACTGCAAGTAATCTAATCTAATATTCCCCATTTTTGTTTCAGGTTTCTAGTATCCACAGTATTTTGCTTTTGTTGAGAAAGACTGAGCTGAAAATTTCATTCTTTTAGGACTAAGGATGGGTTGATTGAATGTTTTGGGAGGATTCTTACTGTTAGGTGCAATGAGATTTCTGCCCTGTTCTTAACAAACTCACCTCATTAACTACCCAGGCCTTCCCCAAGGAGTCCCCCTCCCCTCCACCACTGTCTGATTCCAGCACCATCTTATGACGTTCCTGTTCATGGAACATAGAATCCTTACAGTGTGGAAACAGGCCCTTTGGCTCAACAAGACCACACTGACCCTCCAAAGAGTAACCCACTCAGACCCATTCCCCTACCTTATTACTCTACATTTATCCCTGACTAATGCGACTAATCTACACATCCCTGAACACTATGGGCAATTTAACATGGCCAACTCACCTAACCTGCACATCTTTGGACTGTGGGAGGAAAACGAAGCACCCAGAGGAAATCCACACAAACACAGGGAGAACGTGCAAACACCACACAGACAGTCGTCCAAGGCTTAAATCGAACGCGGGTCCCTGGAGCTATGAGGCAGCAGTGCTAGCCACTGAGCCACTGTGCTACCCACATCTCCAATCTTCTCAAATACCTGTGGAAGGATCAGTGTCCCTGGCGCTCAGGCAGAGTTTAATAGGTCATTGTGTACTTGGTCATTGTGTACTTGAAGCTGCATTAGCCGGTCATGGATGAAGATGTGAGAAGGGGACAATGCCTCTGTGATTTCCTAACGGGGTCCTGTGAGGTCCTGGTAGAGGTGTAGGTGTAAAGGACAGAGACCTCTTCCCAGAGCATCAGCAGAGGTGCCATGCCACCAGAGACCTCAGGAATTATCGTCAAGGCCATCAGATCAGATACTGACACCTCAGTGAGACTAAACCTTAGGAAGTGTGGCGTTGAGGACCCCCCTCTTTCCAAAGTAGAAATGCCCAGAGTGCTGGCATCCCATGGACAGTTGGAGTCCGGGCACCTGCTTAGACCCAGGCAGGAGTGGGAGGACCCTGTGGTATTGACAGTCAGGGACTTCATTCACACACCTAGGCAGGAGTGGGAGTGCCAGAATTTGCAGAGGTGTAGAGAGTCCTGTGACTATGTAGCTGAGGTTGGCAGTTGTCCTGGAGAGCCAGCTCCAGGACTCTCAAAGCTATTGTGGAGAGGCACACACCTCTCATCTGGGCACTCCATCATCCCAAGACCAAAGGCATGTTGGTGCAGAGAACTTGGTCAGGTCTCCAGGTGCCGCATTCTGACAAGGAGACAGGGCAGTGTTAGGAAGGGCCCAGCTGGAAAGGGAACCACACACAGGGCCCCTTGCCGGGTTTCACTCAGCACACTGTAGAAGTTGCAGAGCTACCCCCACCCCCCCCAACCTTTATCCTGCCAGCTTCCCTCTAATATTTGGAAGTTCAAGCTGAGGGGGGTCAACCAGCCACTGGAATCTCTGTCCTGTCTAGATCCAAAGATGCAGGCCCCAAGGTGCTCTATATCAGAGCAGCCCCACCCTAGCTGCAGAACCAGGAAGTACACTTCGACGTAGAGGGAGGGTGAGGAAGGAGAAAATGTGATGGGAGCACTTATGCCATGGCTGTAAAAGGCAATCTTGCATTTGAACCATATCCCTCCAAACCTTTCTTATTCATGTACTGATCCAAATGCCTTTAAAACATTGTAACTGTACTCGCATCCATCACTTCCTCTGAAAGTTCATTCCAAATATGAACCTCTCTCTGTGTAAAATATTTCTCCCCTGCCCTTTTTAAATTTTCCCCTCTCATCTTAAAAATATGTGCCCTAGTTCCACCTTCAGGAAAGGACCTTTACTATTCACCTTATCCATGCCCCTCATGATTGTCTAAATTTCTACAAGGTCACCCCTTAACTTCCTACGCTCCAGTGAAAAAAGTCCCAGCCTATTTTTAGCATGCAAAGCCTCCATTCCTGACAAAAACCTGGTGAATCTTTTCTGAGCCATCTCTAATTTAATAAGATCAGTTCTCTAGCAGGGCAGTCAGAACTGCACACAGTTCTCCAGAAGAGGCCTTGCCAACATCCTGTACAACCTCAACGTGACGTCTCAACTGCTACATTCAAAGGTCTGAGCAATACAGGCCAGCATGCTAAATGCCTTCTTAGCCACTGTGTCTACCTGTGACAAAACGTTCAAAGAAATACGTACCTGAACCCCTAGATCTCTCTGTTCCACAACACTATCCAGGGTCTGACTATTTATACATATAAGACCTCACAGTTTGATTCAATTCCTCTGACCAATCCCAATGGTGATCACAGCCATTTTCTTCCCATCGAGTGAATGTTTCCAGTCTATTGACCCTTCTTCAAAGGACATTAGAAACAACTATTATGTACAAACGTTACATTCCTCAGGCTTAATATCAAACTATTAGCTTCTAACAGAGGGCTATGCTTCCAGTACTGTGTCATGCTTCAAGTGAGCAGAGAGAAGATGACATATGAACTTTTTAGACATTCAGGTCGCATGCTGTGATGCTGTGATTATATCATGAGCATGTTTCTTAAAGATAAACAGAAACTGCAGGAGAAACTCAGCACGCTTGTGGAAAGAAAAACAGAGTTAATATTTGAAGTCCAGTGACTCTTCTTTGGAACTGAAAGCAGCTGGGACATGGTAGTATTTATGCTGATGACGTTTGGGCTGGAAGGGGGCGATGGTGTTGAAGGAGTGTGACAAATAGATGAAGATGATGCCCAGAGAAAGAGAGAGAGAGAGACAGAAAGAGAGAGAAAGAGGGAGAAAAAAAATAAAAGGGAAGCAGACAAAAGGGCTGGTGATAACAAGCTGGGGTAAATGAGAATGCTGAAAAGGTGATATTGGGAACTGTGAAGAGTTGTAAATGTGTTGGCTGGACTGATAGTAACCAGGCAAAAGTGAGGACTGCAGATGCTGGAGATCGGAGTCTAGATTAGAGTGGTGCTGGAAAAGCACAGCAGGTCAGGCAGCATCTGAGGAGCAGGGAAATCGACGTTTCGGGAAAAGTCCTTCATCAGGAGAAAGGCAGGGAGCTTCTGGAGTGGAGAGATAAATGGGAGGGGGTGAGGCTGGGGAGAAGGTAGCCAAGAGTACAATAGGTGGATGGGGGTGGGGATGGAGGTGATCGGTCAGAGAGGAGGGTGGAGCGGATAGGTGGGAAGGGAGATTGGCAGGTAGGACAGGTCATGAGGATGATGCTGAGCTGGAAGGTTGCAACTGGGGTAAGGTGGGGAGAGGTCAGGACAGGTCTTGGGGTGGGTAATGAGGTGGAGGGAGGTTTTCATGGTGTGAATTTACTGAACTCAATGTTGTTTCCTGAGGACTGTAACATACCCGGGTAGAAGATGAGGTGTTGGTCCTTCAACTCGCATTGAATCTTTGTTGACCTTTTACCATCCTTTCTGCCTGGGCAACATGCCCATCGAGTGATTTCACACCCTCCTCTACCATTACCCAGCTGCTTTTATTTCTGATGAAGTGTCACTGAACCCAAAACATTAACCTTGCTTTCTCTCCACAGGTGCTGCCAAATCTGCTGAGTTTTTGTTTTGGTTTCAGATTTCCAGCATCTGCATTTCTTTGTTTTAATTTTCATTCTCTTAAAGATACATTGACACACTGACAGTGAGACTACACAATGTGCCCCCCTTTTTCCAAAGGAAATAAATATCTCCATCAGATATACTTGATTACACATCGGCACATGTTGTCAATTCAGCGATTACAGAGGGCTCTTGTTGCATAGTGGTAGTGTCCTGATCTCTGAGCCCGGAGAACAGTTTCAAGTCTCACCTGTTCCAAGGGTGTGCGTTAACATCTCTGAACAGGTTGATGTGAAAATATTTATAAACCGATAAAATAGAATTCACAAAAACAACACTTTAAACTCACACATAAAACTTTGGAGGTTTGACAACTCCTGATCTAGTGACCATATACTTGTCTATCAAGGTTTCTGTTATTCTCTGTTGTGCTTGATTCACAACTTGGCTGCTTTGTTGCTGGTTGCAGTCACTCAATGTCACTGCAGAATTGTCATGATCGTGCAATCAATCCCACGATCCTTGGAGATTGTCTGGTTCAATGAATCCAGGAAGGCATGACTGAGTCAAGGGGCTACAACTCCTTGAGATACATGTGGAACCCCAACAATCCCCCTGTACCCCCCACTGATGATTGTATGGCCAAATTTCATACGAGCGCCATCTACAAGTTTGCTTACCACCGTGGAAGGACAGATATTCAACTATTGCAAGTCAGTATACAGGAAGGGGATGGAATGTTTGTTTTACTGGTGCAATGATAACAATGCCTCTTGGCAAAACTAAAAGAACTGATCATTGACTTCAGGAAGAAAGGAGGAGGACACACCCCCAACCACATCAGCGGAGCGGAAATTCAGAGGATCGAGACCATCAAGTTCCTGGTCTATCCTGGACCTCCTACATAGATGCAATGATCAAAAAGACACAACAATCATCTTCTGCCTGAGGCATGTCTATAAGGACCTTCACCATCTTTTACACATGCACCATAGAAAGCATTCTATCCAGGTGCTTCATGGCCTGGTACAGTAACTGCTCTGCCCAGGACCATAAAAAAACTACAGAAAGTTGTGTACATAGCCCAGACCATCGCAGAAGCTAACCTCCCCACGGAAAGACAGTCAAAACCATCAAAGACCCCTCATACCCGAGTAATGCTCTCTTTAAACCTCTTCCATCAGGCAGAAGATACAGAATCTTAAACATACATAACAATCAAGAACAGCTTCTGCCCTAATGTTATTAGCCTGCTGAATGCACCTCTCTAACTTCAAATCAAATGTCGATCTTGCTTTTGTGTACCTCTTGTGCGGCCATAACCTTGTATGCTTCACTCTGTCTAAACACCCTATTATCTGTATGTCCTTATGTGTTATGATCCACTTGTACTGCTCACAAAATAAAACATTTCACTGTACTTAAGTACATGTGACAACAATAAATCAAATTAAATCAAATCAAACAACAGCTGAGTATGTTTTCAGTAGCAGGCCATGCTTCAAATGACCCAAGTAAGATGGAGTATGAAATCTTTATACTCACAGGTAGTGTAGTATAATGCAGTGATGATATCATTATTATGCCTCCTAAGGCTACACTAGCATACCTACTGTGAGACAGAACACAAAAGAGGGTATATCCCCCAGAGAAAGAGGAAATAGCCTTCCTTAATAGCCCAGAGGGGTAGGAATGTTTTTTCTCAACTCTAAAGTTTTCCTGACAACTGCTGGCAATGTGATCAATCACCTTCCACTGGCTTATTTTGCAAAAGATCGTGTTGCCTTTGGAAACACATCCAGGCACCAGAAGCCTAGTTAACTGATGAAAATAAAATCCAAAGATCAATTTTCAACAGGCTCTCCAATTGGTTCTTACACTGTGTGGATCTGGACCTGAAAGCAGACCCCAGGAGAATTTCTAACCACTCCTCAGATAATTTCTTCTCCTCCATTGCTTTGTAAAATATGGGACAGTTTTTTTTACTATTTAGTTTTGGCCACAAATCTGATTCTTTATGGACTGTCTCTCGTATTACAGCAGCACAGTATAATTTCAGTACATCTCACTGTAGGAGTCAGTGGGATAAATGAATCCCTTTTCAGCAAATAACCATTACTTACGCTGACATTTGCGAAGGTTTGTGCAACGTTGTTAGTACTACCAAAAACATTAGTGGAAACAGACTCCATAATAGCTCCTAAAATGAAGTTGGCAAATAATCTCAAGAAGAGAAATTTTAACGGATATAAATGCAGCAAAGCAGAGGAATGGAAGTAACTGGATGGCAGTGCTGATGTGATCATTGAAATAGCCTTCATCTGTCCTGAGCTAATCCTATCATCAGCATTGAAACACAGCACTGCCGAGCTCAAATTTACCTGTCCACTTATATAAGAGTTAAATGTATATTTTTAGCATGTAAGTTTTAATGGTACTGTACTTTTCTCCCAAGAAAGCTGCGCTGTTGCTATTACCTTTAACATACATCTATTCACAATATTATGAATCATCTGATGACTCAGATAAGGAAGGCAGATAGTTGTAAAGGTTTGTCTTTTATAATATCTGTCTTCTGAAAGCTGGTAAATGGGATAATGTTTCTGTATTCCAACAAAGACATGGCAGCATTCTGCTTATCAGGCTTTCATTGTGTGATCAGCAATAAGGATGTAAACTTGATGAGTAATATAAGTGTTCAGTGCTACTGTTTCTATTTCATTCCAATTTCAACTTCCAATAAATCAACCTTAATGCAGTTCAGGGAAACATAACAAAAACACTATTAAGTAGATTTGTAAAGATTAAGTGTTCTGTCATAAGCATTTTTGTTTCAAGATGCAAGCTATCTTGTCAGGAAATTAAGTGCTGGTGCTTAAACATTTATAAAAGGATAGAATTGGAGGAACTTTCCCAAACGTGAATGGTGTGTGCAGCGGTGAGAAATTTGGGAAAATCAGTCAATCTGCAGTGCGCACCTTCTTGATATCAAGAAGAAAAAATCCCATTTCCCAAGGTGGATGAAAAGATGAGATTCCCATTCAAGTGCTGCCTAACTGGGTGCTTCTCTGCCCTGCCTTGCTTTGCCTCACTATTGAATAGCTGTAGGCCTATTTGCATGGATTATCATTCATTATTACAATTACTAAAACCTAACCTAATCTCATTTACTTGCAGTTTCTCATTCTTCCCATCCACTGGATAGGAACTAGTTTCCAGCAGCTCCTGACATGGAAGTCAGTGCAGTTACCTGATGACTCACATTACTGCTTATTGATCCTGACCACCAACCAGCACCATAACAGACTCTCTACAGTGTGGAAAGAGGTTATTCAGTCCATCTGGGGAACACTGACCCTCTGGGGAACATTCTACTTAGACCTATATCCCTGGCTAATCCAGCTAGCCTGCGTTCCCTGGGCAATTTTAACATGATCGATTCACCTAAACTGTAGATCTTTAGACTGTGGAAGAAAACCAGAGCACTTGGCAGAAACCCACACCTACAGAAAGAGAACATACAAACTCCACACAGATGATCATCCACAGCTGGAACTGAACCCAGGTCCCTGGCACTGTGAGGCAGCAGTGCTAACCACTGAGTCATCATGCCATCCCTAAATACAGCCTCAGAGCCATAATTTATATTCCCCAGCTGTGCACCCTTTACATCTGTGGATGCCAAACCCATGACATCATTATGGCACATCAGCGATCTACTGACAGTACACTGCTGCACTGCAATGCTGTATTACAGAGCACATGGTGGCAGGTCTGGGGTGAGCCCAAAGGGAGATCAACTTTCTTTTCCATGCTCTCTCAATTTCTAGATGGGAATGGAAAATGGTTGAAACTAAGCCCAGAGTCAGTGGAGTCAACATTTATTTTTCTGTCCCAACACACAGGCTTCTGTCTGAAGTGAGGGAACTCTTTCAAGTGTCAGGCACTACAAGCTAGACAGGACTTAATGCCATTTCATGGAACACCACTGGGACACATGCACCAACCAACCCCACCGCCCTGTGGCCAACCACTTCAACTCCCTCCCACTCCACCAAGGACATGCAAGTCCTAGGCTGCCTCCACCTCCAAATCCAAGCCATTTAATGCCTGGAGGAAGTACACCTCATCTTCTGTGTTGGGACCCTCCAACTGTATGGCATCAACGTCGACTTCACCAGTTTCCAAATATCCCCTCCTCCCATCTCATCCCAATCCAACCCTCCATCTTGGCACTACCCTACTTGTCCATCTTCCTTCCCAGCTATCTGCTCCACCCTCCTCACTGACCTATCATCATCACCCCCACCTGTATCCACCAATTGCCTTCCCAATTACCTTTCCCCCAGCCCCATCTCCATCCCTCCTATTTTTCACTCAGTCCCTCGTCGCCCTCCACATTCCTGACAAAGGGCTGATGCCCAAAACATCGACTCTCCTGCAACTCGGATGCTGCCTGACCTGCTGTGCTTTTCCAGCGTCACATGTTTCCACTCTGACTCTCCAGCATCTGCAGTCCTGACTTTTTCCAGCACTTAATTGACACCCAATTCCAGTGGTTGAGAACTGGGTGCAATGGTCACTCATTTATAATGGAGATGGTGGTGGAATGGCAATGTCACTGGACCAGTAATAGAAATACCGAGTTAATCTTTGAGGGGCATGGGTTCTAACCCCACCACTGCACATACTGAAACTTGAACTCAATAAAAGGCTGGTCTGATGGTGACCATGGAACAACTTTGATTAATGTAAAAACTCATTAGCATCACTATTACCCTTTACAGAAGAAAATCCATTGTCTTTATTTGCTCAGGCCTCTCTGTAACTCCAGATCCACAGCAATGTGCTTAATGCTTAAATCTGCCTTCTGGCAATAAATGCTGGTGTAGCCAGTGATGCCCACTTCCCATCAACAAATTGAAATCATTGTGGTACTTGAAAGGCAAGCCGTTCATTTCTGTTCTGACAGGCAAATGCTGCTTCAGCTTTCCATTAGCATTTGCTGGTATTTGATAAAATAGATTAGTTAGGCATATTTCAAGGCTTTACTGTGTGTAATATTCTGACTTAGATCAATGAGAAGATGCTGGGCTATAGTGGACATCGGAGAAATAGTTACCGTGACTTAGACGGGAAAGTAGGATGGGTAAGCTGTGTGACTTGGTGTTAAACAGCAATAGGTGTGTGAATGTGCAAAGGAGTGTCAGCCCTGAGAAGCTTTGATTTGTGGCTGCTGTTGCACTATGTGTGTGACAAAGGTCAATGCCAGTGTGCCAACGCTTGACCAGATGCATGGCTGGTGTTCAGAGATAATGTCATAAATCACTGCATATTCCCAGAATTAATGAGTACTTCTGCTTCAGAGAGTGGGAGAATCAGGCTAGAATTAGTCAGAGTGCCATAAGGGCACAGTCATAGAATCATGGAATCATAGATTGCAGATGGAGGCCATTCAGCTCATCAAGTCCACACTGATCCTTTGAAGCACATTCCACCCAGAGCCAAACCCTACCCTATTCTTGTAACTCTGCATTTCCCATGCCTAATCTACCTAACCTACACATCCTTTGACACTGTGGGCAATTTCCCATGGCCAATACATTTAATGTGCACGTCTTTGGACTGTGGGAGGAAACTGGAGCACCCAGAGGAAACACATGCAGACACAGGGAAAATGTGCACTGCTACATCTGAAAGTTGCGAACAAAGTTATATGCATTCACTGCTTAAAGAAGTCTTATTCACTCCCCTACCAAAGTCTATAACTGCCAACTCATACTGGAGATTGTGTTGATTCCTTAGGCAATTATAGAAGTGCAATTTTTTATTCTATGAAATGAGTTTTTGATACAAACTTGTGCATCCCAAACCAACTACCTGGGGAAAATGCAGTCCAACACTGAACAGACATTGCCTGTCAAAAAAACATGACATGAAATTCCATTTGTGCTAATTTAGTCAAGAGGTCACTGAAATCTCAAGAATCTAGTGACACTTAATGAAGGGAGAAATGGTTAAAGCAATGAGGGACCATTTTATACTTGTAATTAGAACAACTTTTCAAACACAATATAAATAAGTCATGTAGTCAATAAGGCAAGATTGGGACGAGAATGCGAGAAAACTTGCTAAGCCTCTTAGAAAGAAACCCTCCATGAAAATTGACAAAAGTGACACATAGCTGATTTCTTGGAAGGTTCTGCCAAATATTTCTCTCTTAATTTTCTCTTTTCCTTGACTATATGTTGATGGCTGGTATTTGACATCTGGTACCATCTGGAAATGATCATGAATGAGTCTTAAGAGTAAATACCAACAGAAAGTGAGAGCAGGTAGTCTATATTTTCCAATGAGTGTTGTCACAGCTGTGGCATTTGAATGATGCCATGATGAAGACTATTTCTGAATAATCAAACTAAAGGAAGTGACAACAGAATTGGAGAGTTTGACTGACATGCTAATTGGGACATTTTCAATGGAATTAAGGCTACAGCGTAAGGAACAGTCAATTTGTCAAATAGTTGTTTTTTTTCTTTTGATTCTGTTTTGTCAAGCTTCTTACAAGACTTACGAGATAGGCAGACACATAAAATTTGAATACATTTGAAATAATACTTTATTAGAGGAGGAAAGAGGACGGGGAATATAAACTAAATGGCACAATTTTAACATGAGTGCAGGAACTCAGTTATGGGGGTGTACCTAATTATATCTTGGAAGTGGCGGGGCAAAATGGAAAGGTTAATTAAAAGCCATGTGGGATTCTTGGCTTTATAAGTAGAGGCAGAATGCAAAAACACATACAGTTAATGAACTTTTAGAAAATAACTGTTTAAACCTCAGATGGAGTGCGATTTCAAACTCTGGGCACGTCATTTTATGAAGAATATCAAGGTCTTAGAGAGTCTGCTGAAGATATCTGCTAGAATGGTAGCAGGATTGAATGATTACTGTTACATGTGGAGACAGGAAAGTGTCCTCCTGAAAGCTCAGATAAGATTTGACAGTGATGTGTCCAAAATCGTTAATAGAGTAATGAAAGGGAAACAGTTAGGTTGGTAGAAGGGTGAAAGGGGCAGTGATTTTAAGTTGTTCAAAAGAACAGGTGATCACAAGAGGAGGCATGTTCTTAACAAAATAAATCCCCAAAACACTGTGGATGCTGGAAATCAGAAACAAAAACAGAAATAGCTGGGAAAACACATGCAGGACTGGCAGCATCTGTGGAGAGAAAGAAGAGTTAGGTGGGGGGGAGGGGGGGGTGAGGAGGGGGGGAGAAGGGGGGAGCAGAAACAAATGATAAGTGAAGATGGAACTCAGAGAGAGAGAACAATTGTTGGACAGACAAAGTCCAGACTAGGAGAATCTGCAGAATATAAGGAAAAAGCCGAAGAGCTAGGATCAGGAAGAGATAATTCAGCCCCTCCAGCTTGCTCCACCATTTGATACATAGAACATAGAACATTGCAGTGCAGTACAGGCCCTTCAGCCCTTGAAGTTGCACCGACCTGTGGAACTAATCTGAAGCCCATCTAACCGATACTATTCCATTCTCGTCCATATGTCTATCCAATGACCATTTAAATGCCCTTAAAGTTGGCGAGTCTACTACTGTTGCAGGCAGGACATTCCATCAAATGTATCAATCACCTCTTAGTTTAAAGCTGTGTCCCATCATGCTAGCCAACACAATCCAAGGAAAAAGGCTGTCACAATCCACCCCATCTAATCCTCTGATTATCTTATATGTCTCTATTAAGTCACCTCTCAACCTTCTTCTCTCTAACTTAAATAGCCTCAGGTCCCTCAGCCTTTCCTCATAAGACCTTCCCTCCATACCCGACAATCAATCATGGCTGAACTCATCTTGGCCTCAGCTCCACTTTCCCGCCCTTGCTCCCTATTCCATTACTAATTAAAAATCTGTCTACCTCCTCCTTACATTTACTCCATGTCCCGCATCCACTGCATTCTGGGGTTGTGAAATCTACAGCTTCTACAGAAAAGGCAGGAGAGTGCGAAAAATTGGATAGCCTCTTTCAAAGAACTGACACAGGCAGAATGGATCAAATGATCTCCTTCTGTGTGCATTATGATCCTAATGGAAGGATCAGCTTTTAAAAGTTATCAGCAAAATACCCCTTAAATAGAAATTGTGGAATGCCCTTGGATGTATTCAGACAGGAGGCCCATAAGTTCTAGGAGGTAAAAAAAATTACCAAATTTCTCTAAAGCATGCAAGACGTAGTGAGCACATTGTCTTGAGAGTTTTGGAATCACATTATTTTTGTGTTGTTTTTCAGTTATTTCCTAGCATGTAATTTTAGTCACTGCAGTGCACTGAGAAACCATTTCTGTGACAATAGTTCTGTTTAGCTTTTCCTTGGCTGACAGTCTTTTCTTTTCGATGGGCTAATGGACTGGGGGGAGCGGGGAACTACCATTATATGTCAGTATTTAGACAGAATTCCCAAGAGGCTGGCAATTACTGAGAGCTATGGGAGTGTGTCATTATTTGGATACGTGCCACACATATATATTTTTTAAAAAACACCTTCTCTGAGAGCTAATGACTAAATTGAAAATTATCTGGCAGTCAGCAGTAGTAAGGACGATGATGACAATATCCAATTTTTAAAAAAGATGAACTTCTGGTGGGTAAAGAAATAGCAAAATGAAATTATTTGGGGAACTCTGATCATCTCAAATCAGGCAAAATAGAAGACTTGTGAATATAACATATTGGTCCTGCAAGATCTTTTTTTTTAGAACTTTTTCCAAAAAAAGGATAACTGGGTTAATTAAAATGTGGAAAAATATCAAAATCTGACAAGAGAAAAACACAAACTTATTTGAAACAGATATTAACTGCAGCTACGATAGTGCCAGGATGGATAATGTCATGATGCTTTATGATAGCAATCTTTATGATGGAGCAGATGTGATTGATGTGATTGAAGGCTCATTGTCAGAATGAGGTTATGAACAACCTCATTTCTTTTATAATAGCTACAGAGTGCAAAGTGGCATTCAACATCGTGGGACAAGGAAGAACGGAGTCAAATAGAGATCGTGGCCTGGGCGAAAGGGAATTGACTCAGTCTCTGAAATACTTGCTGAATTAAAGAATGACTCATCTGAGGTTATGTTGGATGAACAATCTGATAGCATTGAATCTGAATCAGTTTGCAAAAGATGCTGGAGAAGTCAATCTTGCTGAATAATAATCTTATCACTGGCGGCACAGTGACTCAGCAGTTAGCACTGCTGCCTCACAGCACCAGGGTCCCAGGTTCGATTCCAGCCTCGGGTGACTGTCTGTGAGGAGTTTGCACGTTCTCCCCATGTCTGCGTGGGTTTCCTCCGGGTGCTCCGGTTTCCGTCCACAGGTCAGGTGAATTGGCCGTGCTAAATTGCCCATAGTGTTAGGTGCATTAGTCAGAGGGAAATGGGACTGGGTGGGTTACTCTTCGGAGGGTCAGTGTGGATTTGTTGGGCCGAAGGGCCTGTTTCCACACTGTAGGGCATCTAATCATCTAATATTGTTACCAAGGGACAGTATGTAGATGAGTAGGAGGAAGAGGCCAAGAATTGTTCACTTGTGGGTTGAAAATGACACATTACTGAAGATGCATCAGTTGGACTGAAGGAGTAGGCATAGACTAAGAAAGCATTTCCTGATGGAGTTGAAAAACAGGAGAAGCATTGGAAATGGATACAATAACACCTGCACATTCAGACTGTTCAATTTATAAGTCGCTCCAGGAATCCATATATGATTATCTGAGACATGGACCTGCATGAATTTTTGCAACACAGAAGGAGGTCTTTTCACATCTTGTGCCTGGACATTCTCTAAAAGAACAATCACACTGTCCCTTTTCCCTCTTTGATCCCATTCCCCTTACTTCAACCTCCTAGTGTTTCACCAAATTTAAGATTATCAACAAAAATCAAAGTGAAATATTAGAAGGCTTTTTTAATGTGCTGAGGCTTGTTGTGATATGGGCTGCTCAGACATTGAGGTGAAAATCAAATCCAAAATGGGTGTTCAAACAGAAGTGGATAAATATTTGAAAATGAAAGTAATAAGTAAAAGGGAATGGTAATCGGCTGCTACCATGTTTCTGTTTTACCTTGTCAACATCCCTCAAAAGTTTGCACATGTCAATTACATCTCATCTTATCCATTTCTTTTGTTTTGCAAAGAGCCCATGATCTACTAAAGTTTCTTGTAGAAAACTATTCAAACTGCAGCTTAGCCAGTAAGACGTGTGACCTTTCCCTCACATACCTGCTTTTGTACTCAATTCCTTATGCATAACATTTTTCACACCTTGCTGACCTTGTCTTCCCACCTCTAAAGATTTATATATTGGAATATTTAAGTCTCTGCTTCTCTACTTTTAATGTTTTATCATTTAATGTATATGTCATCTCCTTATTCACCATCCAAAGATGTATCACTTCATATTGCTCTGTATTAATTGTTATCTAATGCCTATCTAACCTCTACCCATTTAACTACCAATCTATTTCTTTATGAAGCCATTTTTAGCCCTTACTTGGTATGTCCTCTAGAAGTTTTGTTTTTGGGATCCCGTTCCTCAGCCTATTAAATCTATTGAAAAGAGCAATGGCTTCAGGACTGATCCCTGAAATAAAGTGCTGGTTATATTGTAAAACAGGCATTCACCTTCACTCTGCCTGTTTTCTATTCTTAACAATTTTACTATCCTAGCTATCTGTGACATTCCAATTAACATGTGCTTTACTAATTCATACTGTATTGTAGAGCGGGTTGGTGTTCAGCTATTTTTGTCCCTGTCAATATTACAAAAATCCTTCTTTGCTCTTTCAAGGACATTTCCTTTGCACTATGTTATTTGTATTTTACTTTGGCTGCTTTTAATTTGTTCTTTCAGTTCATTGTTTAAATTTGAACAAATCTTTCGCAAATGGCCCAGTGACATTTCAAATGTATTAAAGATGAAATAAAGGTAGATTTCCTTTGAAGTATTTGATAATGCTGATAATACCTATTTTCCTTTGCTTCCTTTCATCTTCTGTGGTTCTGATTTTTCTTCAGCTTATTAGTACTGTAGTTGGTTGTGTATCTCTGTATGTGTGGGTGTTTCGGGGAAAGGGTTAGAATACTCTACTGTGAGGATATTGTAGTTACAAATTTGTAGTTATATAAAGGATTAACATGCACAGACCTACCCGAATCCTATGTTCGAAAAGATTTGTTATTGAACAGAAACAGGCCATTCATCCCATCATGTCTGGTTCTCTGCAAAAACAGTTTAGCCAGTTCCACTCCCTTGCATTTTCTTTCTCTTTCAATAATTCATCAATTTATTTTGAAATCACAATTGAATATGCCTTCATCATATATTCAGGGAGAGGATTCTAGACCCTAAAGGCATGCTGAATAAAAAGGTTTATTTCTCATGTCACCTTCTTGACCTGTTCAACCATTTTGAAGCATTTCCTTGTTGTCCACTAATTCCAGATATTTTATCATTTTGAACATTTCTATCAAATCTCCTCCCAACGCTCTCTAAAGGGAACAGCTCCAGTCTCTCTCATTTAACCAAAGTCCATGACCCTCAGAAACGTTTCTGTACGTATTTTCTGCACACCTTCACAGAGCGTAACATCCTTCCGAACATTCAGTACCCAAGATTGGGGCAAGTGCCTCATCAGGGTTGACTCTCACATCCTCTGTGCCTCTATCTTTTTAATATCCTGGTGCAGGTAGGAATGTAATCAGGGAGCTTGATATACTTAAGATTTTGATTGCAAAAACAATTTCCTCTCCCTGCGCTATGGCTTTTTTGCAGGTTGACAATTTCCTAAGGTCATGACTGTGTACGTAGGGCACCTCACTTTGACACTATGACAATAAAAGATGCAGCAAATTTAGTTTTTCTAACACACTGCATTTTCCACTCATCTTGTGGAACATTTAAAAACACCTCTTCTCAATCGACTGGCAATTACTTCCACCAGGGAGGGAAGAGTGTGGCTTTAGAGGGAAGCAACTCTTGTGAGACCATTCAAATTTTAAAACTTAAAGCCTGTCTTCCAACCAAGGGATTCTCTGCCAGGGAGGGGGGTGGAAGAGAGTAGACCTGTCAGGAAGAGATCTCCATTGAGGCCTCAGAGCCTTTAGCAATCAGTTACTTCCTTTATCATGGAGGCTGCACCAGGAGCTTCATAGAGAAACAAATTCAACAGCAGCCTGAAGTGCTTCATGTGGCATGCAAATGGGCCCAAGGGTGACGGATACAAAGACTCCCCACATATTTGCAAGAAGGGAAGGTTGATGGGTGAAACAATACCAAGCTGGAAGAGCCTAAGGTTCTACAGAAACATGACTACTGACCTGACCATGGGAGACATGCCACAGGAGGCTCTCTCTATCCTGAGAGGAGGTCAGAAATCACATAACACTCGGTTTTATTACAAATCACAAGCTGCCAGAATGCAGCTCCTTCATTAGGTGAAGGAGCATTGCTCCAAAGGCTTGTAAACCTGCTGACTGTAATCTGGTATTGTGTGACTTCTGACTTTGTCCACCCCAGTCCAACACTGGCAATTCCACATCAGGCATAGAGGTGGCTGAGCTCCATATCTTTCTGCAAGAAGAACAACAACCAGGGCATACAGACCCAGTGAGGTGAAACGTCATGGTAGCCATATCAGACAGTAACTCACAGGTATATTCCTCAAGTCACCAATATCTTTTACATTCAAGTGAGTCAACTTATCTCATTTGAGAAAACCTCTGCACCTTAGACAGTGAGGGCAACAGGTTATACACTGGTCAGTGACTTTCTGCAGGTAGAGGAGATGATCGAATTCACATGTGTGATAGTAAGGGTACTACCCAGAATGTGGTCCGCTGCATTAAAATGAAATCCAATCCTCTGTGACCACCTCAAGAGATTCCTGAAATAGAACCTTTTACCCTGACATTTGGCCAATTTCATTTTAGGGGAATCTGTTCTCCCATGAATGCTTCTACCAACTCCTAGCCTCCAAACCAATACGTTCGTGAGTGGGCAGTCTGAGATAAGGAATACTGTCCCAAAGGGCTTTTGGCAGTCATGTCAAATGCATGGACACTTTGTGTTTCACCATCGAAAAGACTCATTCAAATCATGCTGGGTTTTTTTAATTAATCCACATTTGTCCAAGTACTTTTTTTTTTCTGGGATTATTTTGTTAAAATATTTTTCACCATTGTGATTAAGCTGACTGCTCTAGATGCTCTGGATCTTTACACCTTTCTTTGAAAAAAGTGTGAAACATTTCTAGTCCTCTGGCACTACCACTGAATCTAAGGTGAATTGAAAGATTACAATCATTGCTTTTGTAATTTCCACCCTTACATACCTCAGCATCCCAGACTGTATCTGATTTGGATCTGCTGATTTGCTAAGTTTGAGGTCAACCAATCTTTCCCTTACCTTTATCAAGTCCTTTTAACATATCGAGTGACTCAGCATCTCCTCTTTCACTATGACTTTGACAGCACCATCTTCCTTGGTAAAAGTATTCATTTAAGTTTCTCAGTTATGTCCTCTGCCTCCATAAATAAATTTCCTTTCTAGGCACTTCCCTCTTTTTCTTACCCTTTTACAATCCATACGCTTATAGAAGCTGTTTTCATTTCAATTGCCAATTTCTTCTCACACATTTTACTCATCTTATTTCATTTTTCACTCCGGCTCTGAATTTTCGATACTTGATTGGATTCTCACGTGTACGATCAATCTGACGTCTCTCACTTGAACCCTTCTTCTGCTTCATCCTATCCTTTCTTGCTTGCATCTTGTCGTGCAGTCGTCAGAGTAGACCCAAGAGTATCACCAATCAAAGGGAACAAAAATTTATATTTGTGAAAACAGGTTGATAACTGGACTGTGGCTAAGAAACTGCTATGGGGTATGCATCAGGGAACAGTAACCCCAAAACTTTTCTTTACATTCAAGAAATTCACAATGGGCAATAAAAGATGTCCAACCAGTGATATCTAAGTCCAACGACTCAATTTAAAAAAAAATTGTTGACTCTGAAGAGCCAAGGCATGGCTGAAATATATATAAGGGAGCAGTGTCTCCAAGCTTTTACTTAATGAAAAAGGCACAATGCCAAACAAATGCCTTTTACCTGGAGAAGACCCACCCCTTCTTGTGAATATGTATAGCTTGCAGCAAGCATAACTAAACTGTATTGCACATTTGACTGTTCATTTTCAATTGGTGAAATTAGAGTCATAGTCATAGAGATGTACAGCATGGAAACAGACCCTTCAGTCCTACCTGTCCATGCCGACCAGATATCCCAACCTAATCTAGTCCCACCTGCCAGCACCCGGCCCATATCCCTCCAAACCCTTCCTATTCATATACCCATCCAAATGCCTCTTAAATGTTGCAATTGTACCAGCCTCCACCAC
>NC_057711.1:136184525-136210419 GCF_004010195.1 Chiloscyllium plagiosum | reverse complement strand
GTTTCACAACATCTTTCCGATAGGAAGGAGATCAGAATTACACACAATATTCTAACAGTGGCCTAACCAATGTCCTGTACAGCTGCAACATGACCTCCCAACTCCTGTACTCAATACTCTGACCAATAAAGGAAAGCATACCAAATGCCTTCTTCACTATCCTATCTACCTGCGACTCCACTTTCAAGGAGCTATGAACCTGCACTCCAAGGTCTCTTTGTTCAGCAACACTCCCTAGGACCTTACCATTAAGTGTATAAATCCTGCTAAGATTTGCTTTCCCAAAATGCAGCACCTTGCATTTATCTGAATTAAATTCTTGACAAGTATGATATGGTTTAGTCAGTTTTGCCCAATTGTGCAATTACATTCTATGTTTTTCACTAATTTGTGACCATGGGTTTGTTAAGGACAGCCAGTACAGATTGATAAATGTGTGATAAATGCAGCATGACATTATGAGCCCTTAAGTCTAACCAAACATACTGGCCAACATGTACTATGTAGAAGTTGAGGCAGTGATATTTGAATGGTTACCTCAGTGTAGCTATGCAATTACACTAAGATTGATGTGCAGCAAACAGGGGAGGAGAGTTATTGAACCCTTCATGACTGTGCTTTGGAGCAGCTTTCAACTCTGAAGTTATTTCCAATAGATGTCATTTGGTGTTCAGGAAAATGTTTTGCTAAGTATCTGCTGAGATGAAAGTTGAGTAATTAGTGACTTCTGTCTTATGAAGGATTTAGCTTCAGCTAAGTGTGGAGTCGGAGCATCCTCAATGTGATTTTAGAATGAGTAGCACAAGATGAGTATCAAGGCACATGTGGGCAGGAGCAGATTGTGGAGGCAGAAGCTGCATGAGCTGGCCCCTATGGAGGATGAAGGGTATCTCCCACCAGGCTTATCCAGCTGGAAATGTTGAACCCTGGTGCTATTGGGGCAGCAATAGGAAATGCTTGACAACTGCCAGTTTCCTGGGGCAATGCAGTCCCCTGTGATGAAAATGGGGCAGTTCATTGATGATATGACTATGGTAATGTTTTCAGTACATCAGCTCTTGCATTGAAAGAGTGCCACTCTCATGGAGATTAATATTGGGTATTCCGCCAAATAGATTCAGGGTCATAATTACTAGGTTCTAATGGACACTCTTTAACCATTGACTGATTCATTGCTTTGATGGTATAATGCATGCGTTAGGGGAGGCAATGCCGAGTGGTATTACCACAAGATTGTGAATCCAGAGACTCAGGTAATGTTCTGGGGACCTGGGTACGAATCCCACCAGGGCAGATGGTGGAATTCAAATTCAATAACATATATGGAATTAAGAGTCTAGTGATGCCCATGAATCCATTGTCGGTTGTTGGGAAAGCCCATCTGCTTCACTAACGTCCTTTAGGTAACGAAGCTGCCACCCTTACCTGATCTGGCCGACATGTGACACCAGAGCCCACAGCAATGTGGTTGACTCTTAACTGCCCTCTGGCCAATTCGGGATGGCAATAAATGCTGGCCTAGCCAGTGACACCCTCATCCTGTGAATGAATAAAATAAGAAGTCCAGTCATGTTCTCATGCACTTGGGGAATTTAAGCAGGCATATGGGTCATGAAAGTGACAAGACAATATCATGTTGATGGTATTGCTGCTCAAGTGGCCCAAATCTCTGAAACTGTTCCCTTTGTCCCTCTGTGACACATGATAAACCTCTCACCCCCATGCTGAGCCTGTATAAAGGCAACAGGTACAACCTGTCATTGTGGTAAAAACAATGACTGCAGATGCTGGAAACCAGATTCTGGATCAGTGGTGCTGGAAGAGCACAGCAATTCAGGCAGCATCCGAGGACAGGCAAAATCGACGTTTCGGGCAAAAGCCCTTCATCAGGAATAAAGGCAGAGAGCCTGAAGCATGGAGAGATAAGCTAGAGGAGGGTGGGGGTGGGGAGAGAGTAGCATAGAGTACCTGGGAGTTGCAGTGAGAGAGAGACTCCCTGAGATTCTTGTAGAGAGAGGAGGAAAACTTCTTCAAGGCAGGCATCTGTCATTGTGTCAATATTTGCTTAATGATCCTGAGGGAACTCACTACAGGTATCTCAAAAGCTGGTATGACTTCTTAAACAGCTTGTTTCCACATTTAATCCAACCACCCGAAGACCTAATCCCAATACACGCCATTCAGATGGTGAGGGAAGCACAAGGCCAGGAGTGAAACTGATCAAAACTAAGAGAAGAAGCTAAATCATAGCACAGAAGTACAGAACGTATTCATTTCTTAAGGTACAAAACAACAAAAGACATGTCAGATAACACAGTGAAGATAGACACTAAACCCTGGAAGTCCTTGCCTATACAATGGCACCAAAAATCTCACAGATGGAAGCAGTGTTCAGCTTTTGAAAATTAATACCTTAATCATAAGAAAGTTTTCAGAAAAAATGTCAAAGCAGACAACACAGCCTCATAAAAAAAAGACTGAAAAACATATCTGAGATAGAATAATCTCCAATGGAAGTTAAAATCAAGGTTTCCTTAGGGGAACCAACAACAGTTTGTCATGAAGATATTCATGAATTTCAAGGTAGGCACAGGTCCAAGAGCCACAGCATAAAAAACCTTGGTGGAAAAAACACTGCTTACCGTGAGCTGAAGATCAGCTACAAGCACCCCTCCAGTACAGGGGACATCAATTTCTTTCACAACCTAGAATTCTCTCATTGAATAGAAGGTCATGTATTTACTTCCATTTCAATCAAAGGATGTAAAAAGTTAAATAACACCAGTTGAAGGAAAAAACTGCTGGAAATTTTGCTGTGTTCTATAAGTTAATTGTGGAATCTAAACAAAAACCAATATCTCCTGAGGTTAGTTATGAGGAGTGATAAAATTGTTCCATTGTGTCAAAAATTGGAAAGCTGTGAGTATAGTAGATTGGTTGAAATGTTTTCTAATGCTATCCAACTGAAGAGAATTTAGATTCCAATTTACAACAAAGTTTAAACCAAAGTGTATGCAAAGAGGCAACTCGTATTGTTTATTCAGCAAGACTTTTCTAGTTAAACCAGAAAGGTGGATATCGTAATTTGCACATGACCAATTCGGACTAGAAGTAATCCACATGCAAGAGAAAATTGAAGAAGTTTTTTTCTTTAGGAAGAAACTGCCTGCGAGTGTACTTAGGCTGTCGATTTCAGAAGTAAGTTAGATAAGTACTTGAAGAGATAGAAAAGAAATTACAGGACTACAGAGAAACGACACAGGAATGGGGCCGTCTAAGGTGTTCATCCAGAGTGCAAGCATAGATGTGGTTAGCTGAGTGCTTTCGTCCCATAAACGTTTCATAATTCTCTGTTTAATTTTGTCTGGAAAATGATAGGCTATAAAATACCAGATGACATAGAAACCCCCCCGCCAAATGAATTTTGCAGATATTTAAAACCTCCCTATAAATAGCAAGTGAATGGAACAATTTCCATTTCTCTGGTGCTTTGTAAATAATGGAAACGCTTATTAATAGCACCTGGTCTTGCCACAGAATCAGTGAAGAATTTAGATACTTTCCAGTTATCAACACCATAATTATTTGAATGTGTAAGGTGATTTGCTTTCATTTACCACCTTTAATATCTTCAGGGCATCCCAAAACACTTTGCAGCCTAACTGTTGTGATGAAAGAAATGAAGGGCATTAATTTACTTCTTTCGAGTAAGTGCAAGCTTCAGTTCCATGTATATCTTTATCGAGTCATAGAATTTACACACAACCAGCACATCATTTCATATTTTTTAGAGCAACTTCCCTTATTTACAACATGGATTCTAAGTTGGCCTATGGACACCCTGGAGGCTTCCTGCCTCTATTCCTGATGGAGGGCTTTTGCCCAAAACTTTGATTTTCCTGCTCCTCTGATGCTGCCTGACCTGCAGTGCTTTTCCAGGCACCACTCTGATTTAAACTATGGACACAGCATCTCCACTGCCCCAAAATGCTTTATTATGTAAATATGTGATATCTCAATTTCATTTAATTTTCTAAATTTGCAAAGATAATTTGACTTTTATGTAGTCAAAATGCTAGTTATCTACAGTGTAATTTGAAACATCACCAAAATCCAAATTCAGAAATCCTAGTCATTAGCAGAATCTAAAAATCGGAAATACCTAAACTAGATCCTCAACTTGGTGAATTTATAACACTTGAATAATAACACGCCAAACAGCAGAAGGATGATGTCCTAAAGAGATGTCATGACTCACTGGGTAGTGCTTTGGAAGTCAAGCCCTTCGCTTCCTGGAGTTAACACAAATGTGAAGTGATTTAGTCAATTTAGTCAACATGCCATTCGCGTGACTGATGACATCAGGTTAAAAGAAAATACTCACCAGTTTTCTGCACATAATTCACAAAGTAATTGTTCATTGTAAATAAATTGCCTTTAATCATGGCGAGGCAATGGCCTAGTAGTATTATCACTGGACTATTAACCCAGTGACCCATGTAATGTTCTGGGGACCCGAGTTTGAATCCTGCCTTAGCAGATGATGGAATTGAATTCAACTAAAAACAAATCTGGAATTAAGAGTCTAATGATGACCATTAATCCATTGCTGTTTGTTGCAAGAACCCATCTGGTTCATTAATGCCCTTTAGGGAAGGAAACTGGTCTAGCTTCCATGTGACTCCAGACCCACAGCAATATGGTTGACTCTTAACTGCCCTCTGGGCAATCAATGCTGCCTAGGCAGCGATGCCCTCATCATGTGAGTGAACAAGGAAAACAAAAATTCAACGGCAATTAGGAACTATAAATGATTAATTGATAACACCCTATGACTTAAACTGTAACCCCTTTTAAATTCCACCCCCTTCACAAACAGGCTGGCAGACAAATATTAAGCAAGGACGAAGGAAAACAAATTAGGGAACATAGAGTTCAAAATCACCGACCTGGATCACAATAAGTGATTAAGTATTTTGTTTTCTAAATCCTTTTTACTCTTTGCTATTAACACAAGGCTGTTTGCACACCACTGCTGTCTTGAAATGAGAATTTGTCCTTTCACTGTCTTTGAAAATATTTTATTCCTCCTTCATCAGGGGATTGACAAAGAAAGGTGAGTGGATGACAACTAGTTGCTAGAGACTTTCTGCTGTCTCCTCACACAAGAGAGAAAGAGTGAGAGAGAGAGAGAGACACACACACACATAACACACACACACATATCTCTTTTAGGCTGTATGATTGGTCTTAGACAAGCCATGGGCGATTGGTCAGGAACCAATCAAAACACTGTTATCAAGCAGTTGTCCCTTATTTCAGATATGGGTTTTCAATCTCACTATTCCAGTTAAAAAAATTGCATATAAATCTCCATGTGCTGCAGTAAGCATGAGTTTTAAGATTGCAACTACCCCTTCGTACAGAACTCCTTGGTTTAAAGCAGTATCTTTCTTTTTAGGTCAACAATCCGAAAGGAGGGCATAAAAAGGTAGGGTCCTTTCATATTTCCACCTTTTGCAATAATGAAACAGTATTTCAAAAATGTATTTCATCACAAGGTGTGTGACACATAGGTAACCATTTAATTAGATAACTAGACTTCCATCCATTCATCCTCATTCTCTCCTGTACAGGTCTCTGGGGAACTTTTACAATCACTTAAATGCTTAAATTATTTTAGGATTTTACGTTTGGAACAAGGCAGCTGTGACCAAACTATCCTTATTAGCAAAGAGAGCAATCTTTATGTTAAATGGTTCAATCAATAGTCTCCACTTAACAGTCTTGCCTTTCGAGTTTTATTCTTTTCAACAAAAAGTGTTCATCAAAAACAGAAAATTCTGTTAGCTCTACGTCAAATAGCATAGAACACAACAGCCCAGTACAGGCCCTTCGGCCCTCAATGGTGGGCCGATCTGTGGAAACAATCTGAAGCCCATCTAACCTATACTATTCCATTTTCATCCATATGTCATCCAATGACCATTTAAATGCCTTTAACGTTGGCGAGTCTACTATTGTTGCAGCAGGGCACTACATGCCCTAATACTCTCTGAGTAAATAAACTGCCTGTGACATCTGTCCTATGTCTATTACTATGTCCCCTCGTGCTAGCCATCACCATCTGAGGAAAAAGGCTCTCACTGTCGACCCTATCTAACCCTTTGAATATCTCATATGCCTCAATTAAGTCACCTCTCAACTTTCTTCTCTCTAACAAAAACAGCCTCAAGACCCTCAAGCAATTATGTTAATTTTGAATAATAGCATTTAACATCTATCTCTTGAAACTATATTTGATGACACAGCGAATTCCTATGCATTAGTGCTTAAATTATAATAAGGTAACTTGCCTTAAAGGTTGATGTCCATGGGTTAGAGTGGTTAGATTCCTCCTGTGATTCTAACCCAAATAAATACACTAGCTTCCTGCTTCAATGCAGTTATTGTCAAGGCATGAACTGGAATCATTTTCCTGTCTGTTTGTCTTTAGATCTATTTCCCTAAATTCAGCAGAAGCCACTTGTTTAGTCACAGTTGCCTCACAAATGTCCATTCCCTCAGGTTGGAAGAGAAACTAATTTCTTCAAGCAGCTGATCAGTATTTGTGTTAAACAACAAGACTTCGCTAGAATAGCTATTGATTCAAACAAACACATCAGACTCAATGCTTCTTCAGATGCCTTCTTTCTATTGCTTGTTCTCAGCTAATCATGCTCATTGTTGTGCAACAACATTTAAACTTTCTAACCCTTTTATTTCATTGAAAACTATTAAATCTTTTGCTCATTGTACTGAATATAGACGCTTACAATCAGTGTGAGGGATTTGAATCTTTGTTTATATCTGAGCTCCTTTCTCTGGGCTTATCCAAGAAGGATTTTGTTCAATTGACACTGAATCCCTACATCCACGTCATATATAGTTAGCATTGTATATCCAGGTGTATTTTTACAGATTTTCTAGACTTCCAAAACTACTGTGCTAGTTCTGCCCATTGTCCTTTTGCCCATTGTATGAAAGCATAGTGTTCCAGTATTGGTTCTGGAATACAATCCCAATATTGTAATAAAGAGGCAATGGTCTAGTGGTATTATTGCTGGATTGTTAATCCAGAGACTAAGGTAATGCGCTGGGGACCTGCATTTGAATCCCAACATGGCAGATGGTGGAATTTTAATTCAATGTAAATCTAGAATTAAGAGTCTGGTTTTGATCATGAATCCACTGCCAACTGTCAGGAGAAACCCATCTGGTTTCCTAATGTCCTTCAGAGAAGGAAGCTGCCATCTTTACTTGGTCTGCCCAGTATGTGACTCCAGGCCCACAGCAATGCGGTTTACTCTTAACTGCCCTCTGGGCAATTAGGGATGAGCAAAAAAAATGCTGGCTGAACTGGTGATGCTCTCCTCCTGTACATGAATATAAAGATAATGAGTTTTTCTACATTAGCCAGTCAAAATGTAGGTGGATTACTTTGTGAACTGTCTGTCCATCTCTCCTTCTATCTCACATCTACTGTCTTGGGTCATCCTCTATTACTGTTATTGCCATCAGTCTTTAATGCTGCCCGTCTAGCAGTTGTAACCCATTGGTCTTCACCGTGCGTTCTTATTACAAAAGATAGTGACTTTTTAAAAGATTTTCCAAGAAACGGATCTCTCTGCCAACTTCATTCTTGGTTTCAACTTCTAATATGTGTGTTCACCTGTCAAAGTTGTTTTGCTTAACCCCTTCAGATTCGATGCCAAGACTGTTCCCTCAAATTACAAAACATTTGCATGCATGGACAGGAGTTAGCTCGTATGCCACCCGGCTAGCCTTGCTAACGGGTAAAAATCCCTAGAAACCTCCTCAGACTGTGAAGCATACATTTCCTGTGCTTGTTCTGCATACACAAAGTTCGGTTTCCTTTGATCAATTCATTTGTTTCATTATTTTCTCAAATGACATCAGGAATGATCCAAAATCCTTTTCTTCAAATCTTGACAGAGCCTGTCGGCCTTAAACATTTCTTCACCAGGGTATAGATCATGGTTATAATTTTCCTTATCAGAGCATTCTCTGGTTTTTGAGGCCTCCTTTTTAAACACCATAATTTAAAATAAAAATTATTTTTCTTTCTCTCACCCCTGAGTCTCTGGTACAAGCGTTCTTATTTTCTCTTCATTTACATCCTTTTCAACTTGTTCTCCCTTTCTTGTTTCCTTTTCTGTTTTTCTACTCTTTGAGATTCTGTTTTGAACGTCTTAAATCTTTTCTCATGCTCAAAGTGCTTTAATTATAATTCAATATAAACTGATTTTAATATCTCGCTATTTGGAGTGTCTGGTCTCTGCTATATTTCTTTGGAGTTGAAGTGCTAATCTTTAAGTTCTCTCCTCCTTTTGATCCCTGGCCAGCAAGTCCACTTGAATTTACTTGTTATTTACTTTTGGATCTCTTGGTAAATTGATCAGAGGCATCTCTTCCACCTATAGGAAGGCCATCTTGCCCCCAACACCAGTGGCGATCTCACCATAACCTGGTCCTTCTGCAGTTTGTGGCATCAATGTTGTATATAAAGCCAAATTGCGCACCATGAATAACTCTTTACTGTATAAAACATTGTGTCATTGTTAAGTGTGGGAGCATTGTAACATTAATGTTTATTGAATAAGAGAAAAAGTAAAAGAACAAATAAACAAAGTAAATTTTACGTTTGCTTCTGGGAATAAACAACTTCTCACCTTTTGAGTAGCAAAAGATTTACAGCCAGTAAGTGATTGTTTCACCTGACCTAGATCTGTTAGGTGTGGGCATCAATGAAGTCTTGTCTGACTTGCTGTGCCCAATGCTGGACAGCTCATTTATGATGAAGATGGTGCTCCTTCTGCTTAATATCTTCATCTTCCTCTTCAGAACACTGCTGCACCTCTCCCAGGTCCTCGGTGTTCAGCACGTCTGCTCTTCATCAATGGCACATTCATTGCAGACTGCACATCATGTCCCAACCCCAGCCCAGTCCAATCCAAGCATTGAAACCTCATTTTAAGAATATCTGCTGTATCCTTTATGAGGTCCCAGTTGAAGAATGAGCTGCATTTCCTCCATGTTCAGCCTCAGTCAGGGAGTTTGCACAATTGAACCATCAGATATGGCTGCAAATGTAAGCCCTTGCGATGATTCTTGTAAGAGTTCTCACCTTTTAAATAAAGCAGGAAACTGACAGTTCTGGAAGTTATATGCACCATCATAGATTCCAGGGTATCTGATGCAAATCCCTCAGATTTGGTACCAATACTCACAGATAACATAC
Organism: Chiloscyllium plagiosum; assembly: GCF_004010195.1. Lineage (NCBI taxonomy): Eukaryota > Metazoa > Chordata > Chondrichthyes > Orectolobiformes > Hemiscylliidae > Chiloscyllium > Chiloscyllium plagiosum. The sequence goes on along the minus strand of NC_057711.1, from coordinate 136,201,118 downwards.
ATTGTTGGAAGGAATCCTTTTCTGTTGATGAACTCAGTTATGTTATGACATATCTGTCTCAGTATACCTGCAGTCTATGGTACCCGGCACTTAGGGGAAGCCAGCTATGTTGACAAAGCTGTCTGAGGTGCAGCACTGACCTCCCCATGTGCTGAAATGTTGTGGCTTGGATCAAATTGTATCAGTAAGAGGTTCCTGTTTGCAACAAAACTTTGAGCAGCTTACGGGGCATCTTATAGAATCATATAAAATTATAAAGGGAATAGATAAGATAAAAGTAGGGAGGATGTTTCCACTGGCAGGTGAAATTAGGACAAGAGGGCATAGCCTCAAAATTAGTGGCAGCAGATTTAGGACTGAATTGAGAGGGAACTTCTTCATCCAGAGGGTTGTAAATCTGTGGAATTCCCTGCCCAGTGAAGTGGTTGACGCTGCTTCAGTGAATGGTTTTAAGACTAAGCTAATTTTTGTTTTTAACAATAAAGGGATTAAGGGTTATGGTGAGAGGGGATGTAAGTGCAGCTGAGGCCATGAAAAGAACAGCCATGATCTTATTGAATGGCAGGGCAGGCTCGAGGGGAACGGATGGCCTACTCCTGCATCTGGTTCTTAAGTTTCCTATTGGCAACCACTGGGATGGGATGGTCAACCACCCTTTCGGATTGTAGGTGACATGGTTTGTGATGGTACCCTGAAATATCCTCATTTAGCAGCAGCAATGGGTCTTGGTTACCTAGGGAAAATGGCATCACAGGTGATGTCACCAAACTAGGGGAGAGTTCAATGAAGAGTGCAGAAGAAAATGCCAAGAATAGCACTAGACATATCTAAACATTGGAGCACAGTGGCTAGCACTGCTGCCTCACAATGCCAAAGACCTGGGTTCAAATCAAGCCTTGGGCGACTGGCTGTGTGGAGTTTGTACATTCGCCCGAGTCTGTGTGGGTTTCCTCTAGGTGCCCTGGTTTCCTCCCACAGTCCAAAGATGTGCAGGTTAGGTGGATTGGCCATGAGAAATGCAGGATTACAGGATAGGATAAGGGGTTTGTCTGGGTGGGGAACTCTTAGTTGGGTCAGTGTGGGGAACAGAGGGAGGGGGGAGAGGGGGGGGAGTGGGGGGGAGAGGGGTTGAATGATCTGATTCCAACCTGTAGGGATTCAATGATTCTATAAACATGAAACAAAAATAAACCCAACAAACTGCAGAAGCTTGAAATCAAAAATTGCTCAAAAAAATCACAACAAGTCTGGCAGCGTCTTTGTAGAGAAAGCAGAGTTAACATTTTGGGTCCAGTGACCCTTCTTCAGAAATGAAGGTAATGTCTTAAACCAAACCATCTTCAGCTGCTTAGTCAGTGGCCTCTCCTCCATCATAACATCATAAGTGGGATGTACGCACAATGTTCTGCACCATTCCTGACTCGTCAGATGGTGAAGCAGTCCGTGTTCAAATGTAACAGGATCTGGACAATATCCAGTCTTTGGCTGACAAGAACCAAGTAACATTCATGCCTCACAAATGCCAGGCAATGACCACCTCCAATAAGAGACAATCTAACCACTTCCCCTTTGACATTCAATGGTGTTGCCATTATTTAATTTCCCCCACTATCTACATCCTGGGGCTTATCATTGACCGGAAACTCAACTGGATGAGACACATAAATACAGTGGCTACAAGAGCAGGTCAGAGGCTAGGAATACTGTGGCAAGTAACTCATTTCCTGACTCCCCAAAGCATATCCACCATCTTCAAAGCACAAGTCAGGAGTGTGATGGAATACTGCCTGGATGGGTGCAGCTCCAACAGCACTCACAATGTTGACACCATTCAGGACAAAAGTAGCCCAATCGATTGGCATCACACCAACAAGCATCCACTCCCTTCACAATTAACACTCAGTAGTAGCAGTGTGTGCCATCCACACAATGCACTGCAGTTATTCACCAAAGATCCTTAGACAACACCTTGCAAACCCACAACCACTTCCATCCAGAAGGACAAGGGCAGCAGCTACATGGGGCCAACACCATCTGCAAATTCCCCTCCAAACCACTCACCATCCTGACTTGGAAATATATTGCTGATCCTTCACTGTCACTGGGTCAAAATCCTGGAATTCCTTCCCTCATGGAATTGTGGATCAATTAACAGCTGGTTGACTGCAGCAATTCAAGAAGGCATCTCATTGCTACCTTCTCAAGGAGCAACTAGGGACAGGTAATAAATACTGGGCCTAACCAATGATGCCCACGTTCCAAATTGAATAAATGAGAAAGGCTCCTGAGGAGATATTCAGCAGCGACCACTTCACATGGAGGCTGTTCAGCCACCACAGGAGATGCTGCTGGGTCCTGGGCTTTCTGGAAATTCTAACCCTCCTCAATATCTCTGTCACTTGCTTACCATACAGCCATGGTGACAATAACACTTCCTGTGGCCGGGTGCATCAGTAATGGTTCAATGAGCACTGCATGTGCAATTTCAGAAACAGAACAGGCCCTTCGCAATGTGAGCAGTTACTGCTCACATCATCCACAAACAGCAGTTTAGCATAGTCCTTGACATAGGGGGAGCTGGAGGAATCTGACTAGGAGAGCCATAGAGCAGCTGTATTTGAGCCTTTGATGTAGTGGACATTAATTTGATGAATGCAGCACAAATCATGCCACACAGAGACAGTCAGCGTGTGGGAAGATTAATAAAACGTTAATCCATCTCCACCCCACCACTCTGCATATCAACCAAGAAAGACAGCATTTCATGCTCAAGTACGTTGGCAAAAATCTTTGGTTTAAAACGAGAGGAAGTCAGCTCCATGCGCTTGTGCAGCTGACACTTTTAAGGCCACTTATGATTGCTTCTGCTTCCCAGGGATGACTATGGTTAGTTTGTAATGACCAATGAAATGGTCAAATATGCTTGTGACCAGGATTTGTGTCCCATGCAATTGGACACCACATGCATTCCACATCCAGAGTGCTATGAGCACAGATGCCTTCAAGGGGCACTTGATTTATGCAATTGCCCCTTGAAGGTCCTTACAACCCACACAAGGTAAGCCCGCATCCTGAGAAAGAGGGGAACAAAAACACTTACTCCACATACCTTGGGTGTGATGGCAACCATTTCTTGTTTCCATTGTGCATTTACCATTTGGTTGAGGATGGAAGGGAATAAAGCTCTCACTTGTCAGAGTGAGTCACAGCTCAGCCTGTTCATCTGGATGACAGATAGAACCTCTGCAGTGCAGAAAGAGGCCATTTGGCCCATCAAGTCTGCATTAACCCTCTGAAGAGCAACCCCAGTCTCTCAGCCTATCCCCATAACTCCACATTTGCCAATGCTAATCCACCTTGCCTGCATCTCCCTGGACAATTCTCAGCAGAGCCAATCCACCTAACCAGCATATCTTTGGCACATGGGAGGAAACCAGAGATTCCAAGGGAATCTCATGTAGGCACTGGGAGAACATGCAAACTTGAGAACCCGAGTCCCTGGCTCTATGATGTAGCAGTGCTAACCACTGAGCCACTTTGTCACTCTCAAATAAAAGGAGTTTAAAATCCAAACTCCCATATGCCTTCCTGTTCTATTCTCCTTGCATTCCCTGTATATCCCATTAGTATTGAGTTTCTGCACATCTCTGCTCAACTCTTCATTTATTTCATTCTTTCCCAAATTTATCCCAAGCACCAGCCTTACACTTCTCCATGCCAATCATCATGATGCACTGGACCACCTATTGAAGTTAGGATGAGGGTTAACCTGTGCTGACATCCATTCTGCAGTATTCCATGCCCTCCAATGTACTATTTCCTTACACCCTTGTATGTTGAGTTGCCCATTGTCACAACTATTGATCAGTCTGCATCCCAGCATGCTATCTCCAATCCCCAAATTGACATTCCCAATTTCCCCACCATAACTGTGATCCTTGGAAACCTGCCTTGACCTTCTATGTTTGAACACCCAGGTCTGGCTATATACAAATCCATTCCTGATGAAGGGCTTTTGCTCGAAATGTCACCTCTCCTACTCCTTGGATACTGCCTGACCTGCTGTGCTTTTCCAGCACCACATTCTCGACTCTAATTTCTAGCATCTGCAATCCTCACTTTCACTTTGCTGTAGCCAAAGCCCCAATCAACTTGAATTGTGTGAAGTTTCCTGACTGACTGACTGATTTTGACTGGTTGCATTTGGCCTGCAGGACTGACCATTGCTAACTCCCAGGACTGTAGTGAAATGGAACTCCTAACCTTAGCCAGCCCAAATAGCCCAACTCCCTTCAGTTTTGTTTGTAGGGCACAGCAGTGTACCTTTGGAATCTCACCACTCCAGAAACTTCCTCCAACTTCTCTTCACCCTACTGCTCAACTCTATTCATTGGGTGCCAACTCCAAGAACTTGGGGATGAGAATGTTCCAAAGAAGAGACATTAACTCAGTTTCTCCCTCTGCAGATGCTGTCAGACCTGCTGAGTTCCTCTCGCACTTTCTGTTTTAATTTACATGCAAATGCCCAGGTTTGCAAGTCCACATCAAGTCTTGCCCATCTTTTGGATATTAGGAGCCATTTTATCCTGCAAACATAGGAATATTGTAACAGAATAAAAACCAAAAGCACTGCAGATGCTGTAAATCAGCAACAGAAACAGAAATTGCTGGTAAAGCTCATCAGGTCTGGCAGCATCTGTGGAGAGAAATCAGAGTTAACGTATCTGGTCGAGTGATCCTTCCTCAGAATATTGTAACCGATATGCTGTGCTGCAATCATGCCTTCACATTTGTGGCCAATGTTTCAGAGGTCAACTTTTGTCAGAACATCTCCTGTCCAAAATTCAATCCGTAGTCTCTGCATCTGCTACCCTGATATTAATCACTCCTTGTATGAATAACTGCTTCTTGGCAGCAGTGTTGAATTTGCTTTCCTACAGTTTGTACTTAGGTCCCTTATCCTAAAGTTATGAATTAGTTGGAGCAACGTTCGAGGTTAAATCTTTCTGTTCCACTTAGTATCAAATGGATTTCTGTAAGATCCCCTCTCGTTCCCCATCTTTCAAGACTGAAAATTCTGTCACCTAAAAATTGGCTTGCTACGACACAGAAATCCATCATCTCATACTTATTCACATTGAATTGCATCTGCCACCTGTCTTCCCATTCCACTCGCCTTCTGCCTCAAGCTACTCTAGCAGCCCTTTCATGTACGAATATGGTCTATTAGGTGTAATAACATGAGTCATTGCCATGGTAAGCTTCACCTGCAGCTTTATGACATATAAATGAAGCAGTCGAAATTACATGGAGGTGTTGTAAATTAGCCGCTTCTTTAGTCATTGAGCTGAAGAGAATGCCAATTCTGATCAAAAGGGCAAAAAAAGGTGGGCAGATTCCCAAATGCATTCGAACCTCAAAGTATTTGATTTAAGGATCAGATTCTCATTGGACTTCACTCTGCCCTGTGATGTTCCAGCTCTTTAAGACTCCCCTCCCGAAACAATGCTGCTGTGCAAAAAAATTGCGAGCAAATGAACAAGTGAAAGCTGTCTTCAGCTTGTGTCTGGGTGACATGTATTTAACTTCCCTGCCTAGCTGTACAGTTGACATTTTATATATTTTTTGTTGCTGAGGCAGTAGTGAGCTTTGTGCTGCATATTAATTTCTGCTTAGTGCTGGAATTCAATTTGGACTGTACATTTCATTTCTTTGCAGGTTTAGATTTATTTGATGTTCACTGCTTTTAATTAACTCCCTGGCAGAAGTGCTGGATGGGTTGATAAAACTCATTGGTTTGCCCGTATGATGAGTTACACCTGCAATCATTTTCCACTTAGATGGTGGCGCAGCAACTGTCAGTTCCCATGGCAACCGAAATCTCGGTGATTGATTCCTTGCCAGTGTGGCACCACCACAGGGAGTGCAGGCTGTGATTTTTGTGTGTGTGTGTGTGTGCTTGCAACATATGTTTAATTAAAACAGGATTACAAAGTCATTGTGGTATAGCTTCAAACAAAAGCACTGAAAAAAAGTCAATTTGTGTAAATGTCAACACGGTAATAAACGTAATAGTTATAGGTTCTATGAAGCACAGTTACCTAATGCAGATTTACCCTAATTTTTCTGTGTGCTGCTAAGAAAAACAAAATCATTGGGACAGATAAATTCAAAGGAATTTCTTATCAGCCAGAAACACAATTATCATTTGTAAAGCACATTAGAATCAAATGCAGATATGTTCTTTTTTTTTGAATGAGCAGTCCATGTCTAAAAGCATTGCACCCTTAATGTATGGTAAATATTTTAAATTTCCATTAAAACAATCAATAATTGCTTATTGAGGAGAAACTTCAAAATTCAAATTTAGACTGGTGTATTGCATCCTGTGAAAAGACCTGGGATTTGGGTTCATTATTGTCCCTTTAGTTATTTGTTGGAACTTCTTGATTCACATGATTGAGTTGATGTTTGTGTCCCTTGAGATTGCAGACTATTCCTTCTGGCTCCATGATTTCCTTTGCACAGGATTTGTACGGCCTCTCCTGTAGCTACATACTTTCTCTTTCTCTCTCTGTCTTTCTCCCGCGTTGTCCTGCAGAGCTTATATGTGTTAAGCTGAATGACAGATCACTGCAAGGACGGTCGAGATGAAAAGGAAATGTATAGAGATTTGTAAAAGACCGAAGAGAAAACGAAAACTGGCCATTTGGAGAACTATGAGGCGTAAACACTGAAAAAAAATAAGCAGGAAACAGAACAACGGGCGACGGGTCTAGTTCTCTATATTCTTGCTAGATCAGGCAAAATGCCACAGAATACAGTATACATAAAACCCTACAGCATGTGACATCCTGATCACTGAGATTTTAATTTGTTTGCCAGCAAGCTGTCATAATTTATTAGTATTATTCTTATTAATAGAGGTTGTAGGCAAGCAGTTTGTGGATGTGTCATACCAACTGCAGCTGCGTTCCACTTCTTTTGCCCTCCGGAAGGGTAATTGACCGAAATAGAGCTGGTAGCTCAGGTCAGCAAGAACTAAAGGAGCTCAATGTCTTCTTCAGTCAGGCAGGAAGAAATTGCCCATTAGTCCTACCTATTACCATGAAAAATTATAGCCAAGGGTATGATTCCACTTGGAAGCAAGCTGCAGTGTGCTGTTTGCTGTGAGCTTGCAGCCAGCTGTGACCACCTGTGATGCAGGTAGTAATTGGCGTGTCCTTCACAAAACAACATGTGATTTGTGCACTGGTTCATTTGGTACCCACCTTGCTAGGATTCCAAATAAAACTTTAAACATCAGTTTATATATTTTGAAAAAAATTACTTCAGCATTACAGCAAGGAAATAGGCCTTACAGCTCAAGCTATTTGTGTTAATATTCACGTTCAGATGAACAGCCCATCTGTGTCCCTGCCTTGTATTATTTTAATCCCATTTACTCCAAACATTTAAATAAGAAGCTTTAATTCTGGCAGTGCATTTAACAGCTGTACTATCAAAGTTACAATATTTTTCCTGCTCCTTTTCCAAAGGTTGTGTACAAAGACAATATCACTGCATGGTGGGAACCAAGATGGGGCATATGCAGGAATAAAGCACTAATATTATTACAGCTATTGTTGCAATTAATGAGAGGCAGGATACACCCCCACAACCCCACACACACATACACAGACACACACACACGCACACACAGATACAAGCATAGCCACACATGCACATTCAGACATACATGCATACTCATATATACATATACAACACACAAATATGCACACGTACACACGCATACACATGCACACATACAGCATATGCACGTACAGACACACACACATACACACACGCACACATAGACAGCTACAAACTTTGATAAGTTCCAGGAAGCATTGATCTGCAGGAACTGTGAACAGTATTGACCAACTAATTCTCCCTTAACTCTGAATCTTAAATCTTTGTTGTAGGAGTGTGACATCACCAGTGTATCTGAGCATGTCCAGGTGGTAGCCACCTTTGCAGGACATCTTGGCATCCACAACACATGTACCATTGTCCTAAAAGTCTTATCTTTAATTGTCTTGCCTTGCAACACCGATACATTATAAAGTAGCATTGTAACTGGAATCTTGGTAGAATGCAATCTTGCCTTCAAGTCAGAATTGTGGGTGCAAGATTTAGGCAATAGAGGATATTCTATTCTAGGCATAAAATCAATGCTGACATTTCTGCTCCTTTGAGCTAGTACTGTGCCCTTGGACATCGAGCTAATGTCATGCCTGCCCTCTCAGTTGGCTGTAACAGATCTCACACTACTATTTGGAAGAAGGGCAGTTATCTGTGGTGTAGTGGCCATTATTTATTCCTCCACCAATATTACATAAACAGGTTGTCTACTTATTCTGACATTCCCATTTGTGGGAGTTTGCTGTGTACAAATTGGTTACTATATTGCAACATTACTATAATGACTACACTTCAAAATACTTAGCTGTAAAGTGCTTTGAGATGTCATATGAAAATAAATCTTCCTTTCTTTTGTATTTTACATAATGAATGACCATACCATTCAGTCATTTCTTTTTCTCAATATGTATTTACAACTATCAGTCCAAAGGCCTCTAAATGGGAGGGTTAAGGCAAGCAGGTGAGCTACAAATTGTTTGATCCCTCTCGTTATGAATTATTTTGGTTTGGGTGAGTGAACATGAAGCACAATATTGTGATGAGATCAACAGAAATGTCAGCTTTCTCTCACTTATGGGCTTAGATGAGAGCTGACAAAATGCTCAGATATTGACAAGTGGTTCAAGTGTCAGTGACTACTGGAGCTTAAACCTGTGAGTGCCAAACTGAGATAATCATTCATGTGGAGTATCACAGAGACCTGTCGAGGTCATCAGCTTAAACTGTTGGGTGAACAAACAGTCTTAACAACTGCTTAAGAGAGAGTCAGGACTTACTAAAAGTTGCATGGTATCCTAATAGAGATTTAATGTGTCCAGTTTTCTTATTAATGTGATTGTTTAAATTAAATATTGGCCATTCAGCCTCCTGAATATGTTCTACCTATCAATCACATCGTTTATGACTTGTACCTCAGTTGCATTCATCTGCCTGTGATTCATATCATTGAAAAGCTTATCTAGCAGACATCAATCGACTCCAATGTTGAAAATGTCATTGTATCAAGCAGCCACAGCCTTTCAAAGGCAACGCGTTCTGAGTGTTTACCAGCTTTTGTGTAAAAGGTACATCCCAAATGACCTTGCTGTATTTTAAGATTGTAAACAGAAAATGCTGAAAACTCTCAGCAGGTCCGGCAGCCGTATGCAGAGCTGGAAGCAGTGACTAGGGCGGGATTTTTCCTTTACTGAAAAGCACTCACCGGACCCAAAACATTAACTCTACTTTCTCTCTCCACAGGTGCTGCTGACCTGCTGAGTTTCTTCACCAATTCCTGTTTTTGTTTCAGGATTTTCCATACCTGTTTCTGAGCACTTGTCCATCACTCCAAACATTTCCTCACTGCTGTCCCCCACACAACCCCCGCCCCCGCCCCACTCCCATGGCACCTTACCATACAACCACATAAGGTGTGACACTTATTTTTTCACTTGTTTCCTCCTTACTGTCCAAGGACTCAAGCACTCCATCCATGTGAAGAAAGATTTTACTTACACTTCTTACAATTTAATCTATGGTATTTGCTGCTCTCAATCTCCCTTACAATGGCAAGTCCAAGTGCAGATTCGATGACAGCTTTGCAGGAACATCTCTCCTCTGTCTACAAGAATGGTGCCGACCTTCCACTTGCTTGCTATTTCATTAAGCCAATGATAACATTTCTGTCCTCAGCCTGCTGACTTATTCCAATGAAGCACAATGTACGTTGGATGAACAACACTCAATTTCCACCTTACTGCCTTCAGGACTCAGCATTGAGTTCAATACCCTCAAAGCGTGATGTCTCTCCTCCAAGTAAATTACATCTCCCCTCCCACTCCCTGCTAATCTTCCTGACCTTGCTGTCAGCAGCGGATCTATTTTTTCCTTTTCACACCTAACATTTACACTATTTAACCTCTTTTACAACCATTAACACTCTCTTTGTCTTTTGCTCTGGGCATTCTCAACATCTGTTCTACTTTCTGCTCCCCCCTTTCAATCAACAGCATTAAAACACCATTTCCCAACCCTCTTCAAGTTACAGAGTCATAGGGTCATACAACACAGAAATAGACCATTCGGTCTAACCAGTCCGTGCCAACCATAATCCCAAACTAAACGGGTCCCACCTACCTGTTCTTGGCCCATATCCCATGGTCGGTGTTGAACTGGGATGGACAAAGTCAGAAGTCACATGGCACAAGGTTATAGTCCAATAGTTTTATTTGAAATCACAAGCTTTCATCACTTCATCTGACAAAGGAGCAGTGCTCCGAAAGCTTGTGATTTCAAATAAACCTGTTGACTATAAACCTGGTGTCATGTGACTTCTGACCATATCCCTTCAAACATTTCTTATTCAGGGACTTATCTAAGTGCCATTTAAACATTGTAACTGTACCCACATCTACTACGTCCTCTGGAAGTTCATTCCACACATGAACCACTCACTGTGTTAAAAAAAAATGCCCCCCCATGTCTTTTTTAAATCTTCTTTTCTCACCTTAAAAATATGCCCCCAGTCTTAAATTTCCTCACCTTCTGGGAAAGACACCTGCCATTCACCTTCTCTATGCCCCTCAGGATTTTATAAACCTCTATAAGGTCACTTCTCAACCTCCTCTGCTCCAGTGAAAAAAAGTCCCAGCCTATCCAGCCTTTCCTTATAACTCAAGCCCTCTATTCCCAGCAAGATCCTGGTAAATTCTGAACCCTCCCCAGCTTAATAATATCCTTCTTATAACAGGGCGACCAGGACAGAACACAGCACTCCAGAATTCTGAAGAAGAAACACAGTGGACCCAAAGGTTTATCTCTGTTTCTCTCTCTGCAGATGTTGCCAGACATTCAATAAACAATATTGTGTTGGTAAGACAACCTCCTCTTCTTGTTAAGGCTCACTCATGATTCATCCTTTGCCAGTGTTCATCACTAGGCCAATAGATCCAGTGCAGGAAGGAGGATTGATGGGGGCTGTCTACATTAATCAGAAGCTGGTTGCTGTTAGTACCACAACACGTATGACAGCAGCCAGCTTGACAATGCCTCAACTCAAAGTTTCTTCTTCTCAGTTTCAAATAAATCTATCAATTATTTTCACTTCTATCTTGGCAACCTCCATTGACTCTGCAAAATTTTGAGTTCTTTGCGCAGTCTCCCCAACCTATTTCTGACATGTATTGGATCATTTTCAGATGTCTGAGTCCTAAAACCTGGAAATGCCCTCTTAAACTTCTCCATTTCTTTTCTTCATTTTGCACACCCCTCAAAATATTCTTCACTTTATGAATTGCTGAAAGAAGGCCCATTTTGACAAAGCTTTCTATCTTGCACACAACAAGACAACTCACACGAAATACGAAAGTAAAGGGCAAACAGCATTTATGTCCTAGGAGAGGAGAGTGCTGAATGATTATCATATGGAATCTGACTGGTGCAGGCATACCATGGTAAATTTGCCGGTCAATGATGGCTGACAGCTAACCTCCAAACTTTTTCAAAGGTAGGTTGACTGAGATTGAACATAAAACATAGAACATCAAACATAGAACAATACAGAGCAGTACAGGCCCTTCGGCCCTCAATGTTGCACCGACCTGTGAACTAATCTAAGCCCATCCGCCGACATTATCCCATCATCATCCATATGCTTATCCAAGGACTGCTTAAATGCCCTTAATGTGGCTGAGTTAACTACATTTGCAGACAGGGCATTCCATACACTTACCACTCTCCGAGTAAAGAACCTGCCTCTGACATCTGTCTTAAATTTATCACCCTTCAATTTGAAGCTATGCCCCCTAGTACAAGCTGATGCCATTATCCTAGGAAAAAGACTCTCACTGTCCACCCTACCTAATCCTCTGATCATCTTGTATGTCTCCATTAAAACCCCTCTTAGCCTTCTTCTCTCCAATGAGAACAGACCCCAGTTCCTCAGCCTTTCCTCATAAGACCTTCGCTCCTAACCAGGCAACATCCCTGGTAAATCTCCTCTGCACCTTTTCCAATGCTTCCACATCCTTCCTGTAATGGGGCAACCAGAACTGTACACAATATTCCAAGTGAAGCAGCACTAACGTTTTGTACAATTGCAGCATGACATCACGGCTCCGGAACTCAATCCCTCTACCAATGAAACCTAACACACCATATGCCTTCTTAACAGCACTATCAACCTGGGTGGCAACTTTCAGAGATCCATGTGCATGGACATCAAGATCCCTCTGCACATCCACACTACCAAGAATCTTTCCATTGACCCAGTACTCTACCTTCCTGTTATTCTTCCCAAAGTGAATCACCTCACATTTATCTGCATTGAACTCCATTTGCCACCTCTCAGCCCAATTCCGCAGTTTATCCAAGTCCCCCTGCAACCTGCAACATTCTTCCACACTGTCCACCACTCCAGCAACTTTAGTGTCATCTGAAAACTTACTAATCCGTCTACCTATACCTGCATCCAAGTCATTTATAAAAACGACAAACAGCAGCGGTCCCAAAACAGATCCTTGTGGCACACCACTAGTAACCAATCTCCAGGCTGAACATCTTCCATCAACCAGCACTCACAGCCTTCTAACAGAAAGTCAGTTTCTAATCCAAATTGTTAAATCACCCTCAATCCCATGCCGCTGAATTTTCTCCATCAGCCTACCATGTGGAACCTTATCAAAGGCTTTACTGAAGTCCAACTACCCCACATCAACTGCCCTACCCTCATCTACATGTTTGGTCAACTTCTCAAAAAACTCAATGAGGCTTGTGAGACATGACTTGCCCTTGACGAAACCATGTTGACTATCTGCAATCAAATTGTTGCTTGCTAGATGATTATAAATCCTATCTCTTATAATCCTTTTCAAAACTTTTCCTCCAACAGACGTAAGGCTCACTGGTCTATAATTACCTGGGTCATCTCTGCTGCCCTTCTTGAACAAGGGCACAACATTTGTGATCCTCCAGTCCTATGGTACTAAATTTGTAGACACTGATGATTCAAAGATCAAGGCCAAAGGCTCTGCCATCTCTTTCCTAGCTTCCCATAGAGTCCTCAGATAAATCTCATCTGGCCCAGGGACTTATCTACTTTCACATTTTCTAGAATTGATAACACCTCCTCCTTACTAACCTCGATCCTTTCTACCTAATAGCTTGTATCTCATTCTTCTCCTCGACAATATTCTCCTTTACTTGAGTAAAAACAGCTGAGAAATATTCATTTAGCATCTCTCTGATCTCCAGAAGGTCCACACACAACTTCCCACTTCTGCTTTTGACTGGCACTATTCCTACCTTAGTCATTCTTTTATTCCTCACACCACCTACAGAAAGCTTAGGGTTCTCCTTTATTCTACCTGCTAAAGACTGCTCATATCTCTTCCTTGCTCTTCTTAACCCTCTCTATAAATCCTTCTTAGCTAATCTGTAACTTTCGATTGCCTCATCTGAACCATCTGGACTCAACGTCACATAAGCCTCCTTCTCCCACTTAACAAGCGATACAATTTCTTTAGAAAACCATGGTTCTCTTACCTTATCAGTTCCTCCCTGCCTGACAGGGGCAGACCTATCAAGGACATGCAATATCTGTTCCTTAAACCAGCTCCATATTTCTATTGTCCCCATCCCCTGCATTTTGCTACCCCATTCTCTGTCTCTGAAGTCTTGTCTAATCACATTATAATTGCCCTTCCCCCATCTATAGCTCTTGCCCTGTGGCATGCACCTAGCCCTTTCCATCGCTACACTAAGGGTAACCGAATTATGGTCACTCTCTCCAAAGTGCTCACCTACCACTAAATCAAATATCTGGCCTGGTCCATCACCAAGCACCAGATCCAGTGTGGCCTCCCCTCTTGTCGGCCCTTTGACATACTGTGTCAGGAAACCCTCCTGTACACATTGGAGAAAAACTGATCCATCCGACATACTAGCGTTATAGTATTTCCAATCAATTTTGGGGAAGTTAAAGTTCCCCATAATGACCACCCTGTTCCTTTCACTCCTACCCAGAATCATTTTGCCAATCCTCTCCTCCACCTCCCTGAAACTTTGCAAAGGCTTATAAAAAACTCCCAGCAGGGTGACCTCTCTTTTCCTGTTTCTAATTTCAGCCCATACCACCTCAGTAGATGAGTCCTCATCAAAAGTTATTTCAGTCACCATTATATTTTCCTTGACTAACAAAGCCACAACTCCCCCTCTTTTACCGCCTTCCCTGTTCTTAATGAAATATCTAAACCCTGAAATCTGCAACATCCATTCCTGACCCTGCTCTATCTTATTCTGGTAATCCTGGCGTTGAAGAAGACACACTTCAAACCAGCTTGCTGACTGCCAGCACACTCCTGTGACCATGAAATCCTGTCCCTGTCCTCCCTACTCTCATCCTCCTGTGCACTGGAACTACACCACAAGTTCCCCTGCTGAGCTAGTTTAAACCCACCTGAATAGCACTAGCAATTTTCCCACCCAGGATATTAGTACCTCTCTGGTTCAAGTGAAGGCCGTCCTGTTTGTAGAAGTCCCACCTTCCCCAGAATGAGCCCCAATTATCCATGTACCTGAAACCATCCCTCCTGCACCATCCCTGCAGCCACGTGTTCAGCTGATATCTCTCCCTGTTCTTCATCTCGCTATCAGGTGGCACGGGTAACAAACTGGAGGTAACAACTCTGTTTGTTCTAACTCAGCTGGGTCAAGGGCTTGTTTGAGAAATGAATCAAACATGACTGCCACCTATTTTGTTACATTGAAACAGATGCTGTGTATGTACATATTCTTTTTACCTATAAAGAGCAGAAGGCTGAACATTAATAGACTTCATCTACCCAATTAATGTTCTGGGGATCCAGGTTCACATTTCATCATGGCCGCTAACAGAACTTGAATTTGGAAAAACCCAGTTCACTAAAGTCCTTTCGGGAAGGAATTTGCCGTCCATACCCTATCTAGCCTGCAGGTGACTCCGGACACATAGCAATGTGACTGACTTTTAGCTGTCCTCTGGGAAGTTAGGGATGAGCAATAAAATATGAGAGACATCCATATCTGTGAATGAGTAAAACGAAACATACAAGTGGCCATACTCCACATTTGATTTCCACTCTCGTTAGTATTCATGCTAATTGGCCTGAAGAGTGTAAGATGAAATCATTGGCATAATATATTTTTATTTAACAATACTTAAGTTATGTACAACCAAATGGCTTATTCATAAATAGGAGATCCAGGTAAATGAGAACTTAGTTTTTCACAGTGCCAATTTCATTTTACCCACATTGCTACTTCTTAAACAATTTGATTGTCTGGCATCTATCATCCATCCTGACAAATAATTCCAAATAGGAGAAAGTGAGGACTGCAGATGCTGGAGATCAGAGTTGAGAGTGTGGTGCTTGAAAAGCCCAGCAGGTCAGGGAATATCCAATGTACTAGAGAATTGAAGTTTCGGGCATAAGCCCTTCATCAGATATTAGGCTTGTGGGCTGGGCAGCTGAGAGGTAAATGGGAGTGGGGTAGGGTTGGGGGAAAGTTGCTGGGAATGTGATAGGTAGATGAAGGTGGGGGAGAAGGTGATAGGTCGGAGAAGAGATCAAAGTGAATAGATGGGAAAGATGATGGACAGGTCAAGAATGTAATCTTTATCCTCTTTGCTAACAAACTAATGTGGTTTGGCAGATAAGAAAAGGATGGAAAGAAAGGGAAAAAAATCAAATATAAACAAAAGTTTAAAACCTACAATAAAATATTTAATGTTGGAAGCATTGTGATGTAAGTTTATAATATATTATTATTTTGAGATCTTGAATTCTAAAGTCGAGGTAAATGGAGGTTTGGTTTTCAGTGCTGTACAGATCTGCTCTTCTGCTTTGGAAAGGGTCAGAAAGTAATTTAGAACAGTGAGTGAAAGATAGCATTTCCAAGAAATCATGTGATTTAAGATGGATGACTCAGAGAGTTATCTGGAGAAATAATTGCTGCTTATAGTCGAACTGAGATTTTCTAAACTACAACAAGACAGATGACTAGGGGCCACAAATAGGTTGAGTTCAGAAGAAATGATCCCTCCTAGCAGAAGGGTAGATAGCCTGTTGGCTGCCAATGGAGCTGGAACGTTGTGAGCTGTTTTCGTAATTCATGTAGGTAAGACCAGAAAAATCATCTTCATTTATTTTTCACTGAGTTATAGAACATAGAACATAGAAAAATACAGTGCAGTGCAGGCCCTTTGGCCCTCGATGTTGTGCCGATCCAAACCCACCTAACCTACACTAGCCCACTATCCTCCATATGCCTATCCAATGCCCGTTTAAATGCCCATAAAGAGGGAGAGTCCACCACTGCTACTGGCAGGGCATTCCATGAACTCACGACTATCCGAGTAAAGAATCTACCACTAACACCTGTCCTATACCTACC
>NC_057711.1:136169629-136184437 GCF_004010195.1 Chiloscyllium plagiosum | reverse complement strand
ACCGCATTATTTACCTGGGTGGCAACTTTCAAAGATCTGTGTACATGGACACCAAGATCCCGCTGCTCATCCACGCTACCAAGTATTCAACCATTAGCCCAGTACCCCATCTTTTTGTTACTCTTACCAAAGTGAATCACCTCACACTTACCTACATTGAACTCCATTTGCCACCTTTCTGCCCAGCTCTGCAACTTATCTATATCCCGCTGTAACCTGACACATCCTTCCTCACTCCACCGACTTTCGTATCATCCGCAAACTTGCTCACTGAACCTTCTAGCCCCTCCTCCAGGTCATTTATAAAAATGACAAACAGCAATGGTCCCAAAACAGATCTTTGCGGAACACCGCTAGTAACTGCACTCCAAGATGAACCTTTACCATCAACTACTACCCTCTGTCTTCTTCCATGCAGCCAACTCCTAATCCAAATCTCCAACTCCCCTCAATGCCATACCTCCATATTTTTTGCAGTAGCCTACCATGGGGAACCTTATCAAACGCCTTACTAAAATCCATATACACCACATCTACCGCTTTACCCTTGTCTACCTCCTTAGTCACCTTCTCAAAGAATTCAATAAGGCTTGTGAGGCACGACCTGCCCTTCACAAAACCATGCTGACTATCCTTGATCACATTATTCCTCTCCAGGTGTTCATAAATCCTATCCCTTACAATTCTCGCTAAGACAAGTTCTGAGGTGAAACATCAGTGAGTTAGCCTGTGAGCATATCTGAGGAAGTAATAGAGAGAATCACATCTGATAAATGTGCAGACAATTATGGAAAGGAAATCTTGTCACCTCATCAATTGAGAAATAAATTTTAAAGTGAATATAGAAGTGACGCATCTCTGGGATTGAGCATCTGTAAAGAATATCACGAGGGAAAAAGGCTGATTCTTTCTTTTTTGTTGTTATGGTAAGATATTTTTAAATTGTCACTCATACAGCTTTCTTTTGCTCGATAAACTTCTGTTCTTTTGTTAAGAATATATTGACAACTTTGTGTGACTATGTTCAGTGACTGGCCACAATTTCACTATGGAATCTATCTTTCCCAGCATTACCATCATAAATTGGATTTTGAAGGAGTATAGTATATATTCAAGAAAGCTATCACTGAAATGGTAAAATGTTAGAAAAATAACACAGGTTTTGGTTATATTTCCCAGAATTTAGTAAATTAATGAGGTATTTGATTGACATGTTCAAGACAGTAAGGCAAACAGAGTCATTGATAACTCCACCACCCCCTCCCCCTCCCCCCACCCCCACCTCCTTGAATAATATTTTGGAGTAACAATTGATCAGAAACTGAACAGGACCTGTTCTATAAATCCAGTGTCTGCAAGAGTGAGTCAAAGACTTGGAGTTCTGTTGTGAATATTTTCTTTTCATTCATGGGATGTGGATATTAATGGCTATGCCAGAATTTATTGTCCACCCCTTTTTGCCCAGAGGACAGGTAAGAGTCAGCCTCAGTGCTAGGAATCTAGGTTGGTTAGCTCAGATGTCTGGACAGCTGTTTTGAAATGCATAGCAATGTCAATAGTGTGGTTTCAATTCTGTAGTGGCATTGCTCACCATGAAGGACCCTCTCCCCTTGGCTGTGGTGTGGTGACCCGCAGGTTAACACTACCACCAGTTGTCTCTCTTTAATGAGAGGACAGTCTGATGATCCAATGAGACTACAGTGACGTTCCTACTTTTATAGATTTGTGGTCACATGGAGGTCAGCCTCTTAATCCCAGAGTTTTATTGAATTAAAATTTCATTATTTGCCATGACAGGATTTGAATCCAGGTCCCTGGAATGTCAGTGGCATCTTTGGATTAATAATTTGGTGATAATGCCACAAGACAATGGAGTCCAATTAATTCACCTGCTGGACACACTTTCCTCATTCCTGAAGAAGGGCTTATGCCCTAAACGTCGATTCTCCTGTTTTCCAGCAACACATTTTCAGCTCTGATCTCCAGCATCTGCAGTCCTCACTTTCTCCTCCAATTAATTCACCACCTGCCTCCCTAAAGTCTGCCTACAAATCACAATTGAGGAGTTAATAGTGAAGGATTCAGCAATGGTATTGTCATTGAACATTAAGGTGCAATACTTAGATTTTTTATTGTTGGAGATGTTCTTGTCCAACGCATGTATTGCCTGAATATTGTCCAAGTCTTACTCCATTTGGACATGGACAATTTCAAGAGTTGGAAGAGTTACAAATTGTACTAAACATTGTGCACCACTTACAGAAAGGTCAAGTTTCTAAATGTCTTAGCTGAAAGGTATATGGGGTCAACTGTCACATGAGGAATATTTTCAAAGAATCGAAATCTATCCTTTCCCATTGTCTTACTACTGTAGAGTTGTTAGATTGGAGACTGTTCCAATCACACCCACACTCAAAAATAGTGCAAAGGGAGTCAAAATGTATCTTTATTCTTGGAATTTTATTTGCATTAATCAATTGTGTTAAATTCAGCCAAAACAAATGCAAATACAGATTTATATATTTTATTTTTTTCTTACAGCATAGAAAATGTCACTTCTCAGCTGCAATGTATGCACTAAATGTGTATTAAAATCCGTAAATATTATCCTTCTCTGCTCTTCAGGACCAAATAAGTTGTTTCAGTTTGTTTCTTGAATTTCATCATCTTCTGGATCACAAATATCAACTTCATCAGCAATCATGCTGTCTTCAGCAATATCATCCCATAATCTTCTGTGCTGTCATATCCATTGGATATTCCATATTTCTTGTAAGATTTAATGAAAATCTCAGTTCTGGTTTTACCAGAGCCTTCCACAAACTATTCAAACCTGAGCTGATATTCTGTCACCCTTGGTGAATGCTTTCTCTCCTAATACCATCTAGTTATTCCAATTATTTCTCATGCTGTCCTTTAATGACAAGCTTACGATGATATGCAATGGTTGAAAATTCTGGCATTATGAACACTGTCTAATCTGAACATGTTCTTTTTTTTCTATCATCCTCCTGATTGGAAATTCCAAATTTTCCTCAGCTGTATTTTTAAACCACTTTCATCCATCCATCCTTAACTATGAGCATGAAGGACTATACTTTTTTGAGAACTGCTGTTTTAAGAGGTTTTTCTCTTGAATTTCACCACTGGTTTAAGCATTGTTCTGTCCGGCATACATGACAGTGCAATGGCAAATGTATTCTTCTCAAGGCCAGTCGGCTTCATGAACACCATTTTCGCTCCAATTTTGCTTCTGGTTGGACTGACATGTCAGAATTCATGGAAATCTCATTCATATTCCCAACACAGTCCAATCTGTGAATGTATCTTTTGCTGATGTTTGCTTATAAATCGCTGAAATGTTGTTGTCAAGTTCTGCTGAGAGACGCTACGAACTCTTGGCTTTCTGCTGCACTGCAAAATGGCTTATCTTCATACAGCAGGTGTATCTTTCAGGGCTGGCTTTGAAATCTGTAACATTTAATTTTCTTCCTTGCTTCAAGGCAAACATTTGGATAAACCTTCACAAAACTTAAACTCTATTCTGGTGATTTTCATTGAGGCATTTTGCAACTCCATTTTCCCACTGCAGTCACATACTAGGCTTTTCTCTGCACTTTTACTGAGCAGCTGCCAATTACACATATGCTTCTCCAATATTTTGAATTCTCAAGCTTTTTGCATAATTATTTGACTGGTTTGTCATTTCAACAAATTTAGGATTGAACTGTGTATCTGCCATTTCTTCTTGATGTCATGTGAGCAGGCTGCATTGGCAGGTATTGGGGGGCACCATTGACATAGTCACCTTGCTGAAGTGTGTTTATGTATTCAGACACAGGGAGTTGAACAGCCATCATTGTTACAGTGCTGTCTTATGAGTCTTGGAATGAGTCAGTCCATACAGAGTCAGTCCATGCAGAGTGAGTTTGACGTCAGCAGCAAGCCAATGGTAAGTAGAAAGAGTTTGAATTTCTTTGGACAATGCGCATGGTTAGAACATGCCATGCTCTTAGCCAAGCTGTTCCAGTACTACCACAGACCAGTATCGACTCAGCAATGTGGTGAAATACCCCAGGTATATCCTATGCACAAAAAAAACAGAACATATCCATCTTGGTCAACTATCCCACCATCAGATTTCTCTCGATCATCAGTAAGGTAACAGAAGCGATTATCAACAATTCAATCAAGCAGCACCGGTTTAGCATTGAACTGCTCACTGACAGCATCTTCCAAACCCACAAACACCTCCACCTTGAAAGACAAGGGCAGGAAATGTATGGGAGAGAGCCCACCTGCAAGTTACCCTCCACTCACTACGCTGAATCGGAAATATGATTGACCCAGTCGTTGGGTCAAAATCCTGGAATTCCCACTGAAACAACTTACCACCACCACCATTTCAATGGTGATTAGGGATGGGCAATTAATTCTGGTCCAGCCAGTGAAGCATACATGAATGAATAAACACAAGCGATAATGTCCCATTACAAGTAGCCATAGTGATTTTTAAAAACAATTTCTTCAATATGTATTTCATAACAATAATAAAGCTAGCATTTATTGGCTATCTACATGATTTCAGAGAGCTCTTAAAAGTAAACCACACTGATTAGATTACAGGAGGTTAGATTAGATTTTTTGTCACATGTACAAGAATACAGTGAGAAGTGCAAAATGTCACTGCACTCCAATACCATCTTAGATTACTAAATAAAAAGCAAGAAATTAAAGCAAGAAATTTAGAGTTTGTCCAATTCTCTCCAGGTGACGATGCCCTCAGCTCCCACTCGGCAGTGATCTCTCTGGCTCTCTCTCCCAATGCTGAAATTTGGTGAGGTCCTGGAACCTCTACCACCACTGTGTCCAGGATGAGTCCTGTGCTGGGCCCATTGGGGTCTTGGATCCAGGCACCTCAACTGCCGCCCACCACTGCTGGTGCTCCTGTTGTGAGTGAACCAATCCAAAAGTAACAGCAATGAGAAAGTGATTGAAAAAAGGTGAAGAAAGGTGTGGATGAGGGCAGCTCCACTGCATGGTGCCATCTCCAGGCCATCTCCAGTGTGCCATCTCCATAGTGTCAATTCTATGGTGTTGTCTCCATGGTGCTATTTCTATGGTGCCATCTCCATGGTGCCAGGAACAGATAAACCCCAGACCCAGCAGCCAAATGCTTCCTACCCTGCAGCCGCCATCTTGCTTACCTGTTGTGCAAATGCATAAGAACAGAATGTTTCTTCCTTTAAGCACCATTATTGAACAAGTTTTATGAGCACATAATAGATTCATGATTGTCACTACTGATTCTTGTTTTCACTCAAGATTAATTTGATTAGGCAAATTTAAATATAAGGGGGAATTGGTTTAAGGTGAGAGAGGAAACACTTAAAGGAGATGTGCAAGGAAAGCTTTTTGCGCAGAGGGTGGTAAATGCCTGGACCCTACTGCCAGGAGAGCCAGCAGAAACAGAGATGTTAGAAACTGTTAAGAGGCATTAAGATAGACACATGAGCAGACAGGGAAAAAAGAGGTATGGACCATGTGCAGGCAAATGGGGTTAGTTTAGAATGACATCATGGGTTGGCACAAACATGGTGGGCCAAAGGGCCTGTTCCAGTGCTGTACTGTTCCTTGACCTAAATCCACCGCACCACCTCTCCCATGTCCATCACCCCCACCCCCAACAATGTGTTGTTTGATTCATGTCAGTGGGTTGTTAGTCCAGAATTCTGGATTGCTAATTGAGTAACAGAGCCACCATATTGTCATATCCACCAAATGCATGACAAAAATCTGAATGGAAGCGTTTTAGTTAAAAACAACGATCATTGTGTGTGATGCTGCAGATTTGAGTCTGTGAAAGTAGGTGAAATAGTACAAAGCATTTATTTTTCAAGAAGTGTGAACAGAAAACACAATCTAAGTTCCTCATAAACTTTTCTGGGAAGCTGATTGTGTGCGCAATATTTTTATTGAGGAGGCATTGAACTTTTAAAAGTGTTTCTGTCATCATCTGAAAAGAATAAAGTATTGTCCACTGGGAAGCAGTGCTGTACTGAAATGAAATGTTATTAGGAGTCAGTGCTGAATAGGTGAAACCTGGCATCAGTTTCTCACACTGGTATGTTGCTAAAGGTCAGGCAGTAGTTTTGATATAGTCACTGTCAAATGGATGGGAATACTAAATAATGGATCAGGTCTAAGATGCATGCTTACCTTATATATTTTCTCAATTTACAAGTTGCATGACAAGCATAATATTATTACATTTAAAATTGCAAATTTGAGTTTTTGGGTGACAAAAAGTTTTGAGAAACCTTTTCAAGCATATTTATTGCACTATTAAAAGCAGTAACATTCAAGTGAGTAAAATTCTGCCCACTTGCCTTAGATCAAAGGATCCATTATAATAATTTTGGAGCATTTATTACTTGCCAGGTGACCACCCATTGTATCAAACACTTAATTCCATTCCTTCCCTTTTATTCTAAGGCGCCACTTACTTCAGTCCTATAATGCAACTTCACACATGGAAATATCACCCTTTCAATTTCGTGCTGTGTTAAAGATCAGGCATTTATCAATAAAAGCTCCCTTGTACGTGCACCACTTGCATCTTATTGGATTCCCTACAGTGTGGAAACAGGCCCTTCGGCCCAACAAGTCAACACCAACCCTCCAAAGAGGAACCCACTCAGACCTGTTTCCCTCTCACTAATGCACCTAACACTATGGACAATTTAACATGGCCAATTAAGCTGATCTGCACATCCTTGGATTGTGGGAGGAAATCAGAGGAAACCCACACAGACACAGGGAGAATGTGCAAACTCCATACAAGCAGTCACCCGAGGCTGGAATTGAACCTGGGACCCTGGTGCTGTGAGGCAGCAGTGCTAACCACTGAGCCACCTTGAAAGGTGGAAAATTTATGTTTTCCTGGTCAACATAAAATTCAACATTTATTAACATCAAAGGCTGTTTTATAGTTAAAGCAATTTATTATATTTTTGTAATCAATATGAAATGAAACATTCTTGATTCGATAAACATTTATTTATTTAACAATGTACCAGTTTACAGTTTATGGTTGTTTATAATCAGATTTTATGGTTAACTTCCCCATCGTTCACTCACAGCATTTCTTTTTCTGATTGCAAACCTGTATATTCCCCCCGGGGGCGAGTGCTTTTGATAACTGGTATAACATGCTTCCTGCAAAAGCATTGTCATTCATTGTCAAGGAATTAAATGCAATTCAGAAACGTGCTGTGAATTGGAGGCAGATTCTTGGATTTGAATGATGAGAGCCAAGGCAAGATATTTGGCAAATACAGTTGAGATATCCATTGAGGCCTTTCTCAATGCTGAGGCCAAAACATCACATTTCCAACCAAATCTTGGATATCAAGTTGAGATTCTCACTAGGGAGCAGCGAGGAGCCTATTAACATCTGTTATTGCTCATTGTCACCCACATTATTACTTAATGTTTAGTCTAGAAGCTGGGGCAACATTGGGTATGGAATGGAAAAGGGCATGCAGGTGAGAAGTCAGCAACGTTCAGCGGGGGGAGGTTTAAATGGACTACCAAACCTGACATGCTTACTTGATGTGCCTCAGGCACAAGGGGAGGTGGGATGGGGGATAAGTGGGGGTGAAAGTTATCTGATGAAGGGATAAGTAAATGGTTGAGTGGGAACCTGGGGATGTTCAAAAGGCTCTGGGGGGAGGGGTGCTGTCCTGTTCCACCAAGAAGTTCCACCAAGTTTCAGTGCAATCCCAGCTTCCACAGCTGGATTGGAGGGCACCTCTCCTACAGTCAAGCCCATTGTTTATGATCTCGGGTGCCTGAGGCTGAGTATGCCCGGCCCAGAGTTAGGTGCACCCTCTTTGGCTTTAACTTCCTCAGAGCCGAGAGGATAAGGCAGGGTGGAGGTGGTAAGCTCAGCTACCACTGGAGTGTCCTGGGTGCTGACTGATGCCATGCTATCCTTGTGAAAAGGGGCACCTGGAGTGAGAGCAAAGCCCCTCTTTGCCCCTGTCATCCTATTGTTGTGCTGAGTAGTGGAGTGCAGATTTATGCAGTGGGCTCTGAGAGGGTTGGACCTAATTCTCCAATGGCAACTGGCAACTGTCCATAGAGACAACCAGACAACTGTATGCCTGAGGCAGCAGGGTGCCAACCATGTTGCAGTCTTTGTCTTAGGATGCCCAGTGCCTCTGACAACCCAACCTGCTGCTTGAGTGTCTGGTTATGACTGTCACTGACACTTTAGGGGCCTCCCCTCACTGGGGCTAAGTGGGTGCCTGGATTCTGCAGTCCTCTGAGTGCCAGCGACCTTGGCCAACTGCGAAGATGTGGTAACCAAAAACTAACTCTGAGTTACTCCTGACTCTCCTTGAGCTAGCATACCCATCAAGCTGTAAGTATCTGAGCTCTGGAGTGTGCAAGAGGCAGTTTCTCCCTGTGTATTCTCTGAGGTGTCTGTACTTCCTCAGAGGTTGAAGAGGGAATGTATTCCATGGCTGTCCGTTTGACCGCAGAGCCTGTGGACATCCCACTGGTACCTGCAGGAGATGAGGGTGTAAATGTAGCACGGCCAATGGGTAGATATTGTGACATGCTAATAACGCATTCAGTGTGCAGGCAACAGTAGAGTAGCACAACTATGAGCAATTTTCCTTATCTGGTTGCCAAGACCTAGAGTTTTCAGCATCTCTACATTACCAGTACTTTGCTGGATGGCTGATTTCTAATGAGATTGATACCCACAGAGTGGGCTCAATTCATGCACCAGCTGAGGTTACCATGAACGTTCCTCTCTCCTTGCCTGAGGCGTGGTGTCCCTTAGGTTAAATCACCATCAGTCTTCTCACTCTGATGAGACTTTATGACCAGTCCTGGCCTTCACTGGTAACAGCCAAGATGTTTCTCTATAGAAGATGAAAATGCAGCACTCCACAAGCTATCCTGCCTCTTTGAACACTGTTATCAGCCTTCTGGAATGAGATAAAGAAAGGACCTGAGTGAGATGACAGTGGTGGGCACAGCTTGCTGGTGCAGGTGGGGAAAGCTGGTGAGATGTGCCAGGTGAATGAGCACTGGTGGAAGGTTGAACCCAAGGCAGAATGGTTGGGCATAACATGACATGAAAGTAAGTGGAATTATGAGAGTGTACAGAGGACATGAGGTGGCGTGGGTTGGCCTGGATTGAGGGTTGAGAAGTATTATGGGACTGGGTAGGCTATGAAGGATGATGATGAAATTTCAATAGACTGCTGGTGCCCAGAGTTACCTGACAATCTGACTCAACATCCGTGAAACTTCCCACTGCAAAGTTGATGTCTGGGCAGCCATTTTGAAAAATTGCAATCGCAACATGTCCAACTTTGTATCTGACTCATGGTTGAAAATCCAGGCCTCTGTCTCCAGGTGAGCAACGTAATAATGGAGAACTGGAATAATCAGGTACAAGCAAATAATTATGAAAGTCCTCCATTTGCCTTCTATTGAACTTCAATACCTGCTCACCATGTGAGTGAAACTGGCTCTCTGATACCAAAATCCTTTTACATCAATACTCATAAAACGCCTGGGCAGTCTGCAGACTGACACTGACAAGACAGCAGCAAGCTGAGTCACCTTGCCTTATCAAGATATGATAGGCTTTTTTTTTTAGAAAGCTTCCAAACCTGAGTCCAATCTCAGAAGTCGGATCTCCCGATAAAACAGCCCATGTAGCCTGTTTACGTGGCTTGCTGAAACATTTTCTCTTTGAAGAAACCCTGTACTTCATCCAATAACTGAAGCCCACTGAGCAGAAAAGCAAGCCAGGCCTGGCGAAGGCTTCCTTCATTGTTGGACAGTCGAAAATGTGTAAATATTTTCATTGCACTTAGCACTCCTGGATGTGTATTCACTTCTTTAATTGAAAGTCTGGTCTGTGACTGATGTAGCATTATATCATTCACAGTGGGTAGGGAATAAATAGACCTCCTTAAAGTCTGTTGCTGTGTTGTTTTTAAGATGACCACACAATAACTCCAGGTTTAGAAACACACACCTACCATTTCAAAACCAAACCATACTGAGAATGAACAGCATGGAAGAAAATTAAGGGTTTCACATTATCACTCATCTCCCTGTCCATAAAACCAGCTAAAATTCAGGATCCAGTAACTAAATCAGGCTATAATGAACTGAAAGATATTAGAAAAGTCAGAGATGTAAGCATGGACGTGCATTGAACTGGAAAATAGAAATGTACTGAAGAAACTAATTAGCTGTGTTTCTGGTGTGCAAAGTCATTGATGAAGTGAGAGTGAGTAGGTGAGCTTGAGCTGTTAAATTGATGGAGCTTGCTCAGTATAACAGTTATGCAGAATTTTATTGAACCTGTGCATTTGTTCCACTTTATCAGTTTGATGATCAGTCTCTAATTGTAAATCTGTAAATAGTGAAAAGTTAAAATCAACATTGTCCCAGAGGACCATTGAGCTGCACTCACATTGAAGAGAGAGAGAGATTCTTGCTCATGATCTAACATGAGGGCCACCACAACTTGGGCAGGGGAGAGTTTAGGAGGATGGGGCAATCATAGTGATCTCATATGTTAATCATAGTGATTTCATTGGATCAATGTACTCACTTATGTTGAACAGACAGTATGGGCTGAACCTTTATTAACAAGTGAGAGTTGTGTCAATGTATTTGGCAGGAATCCAACCAAGAGATCTAGCCAGGCACATCACTATATCTTATCAAACGCACCTCATTAATGTCCTCTAGCATCCCTCTCATCCAATTCTAACTTCACCGTATCACCCAGAGATGGGGGAAATACTAAACGAGTATTTTGTATCAGTGTTTACTGTGGAAAAGGACATGGAAAACATAGATGGGAAATAGATGGTAACATCTTGAAAAATGTCCATATTACCGAGAAGGAAGTATTGGATATCTTGAAATGCATAAAAATGGATAAATCACCAGGACCTGATCAGGCGTACCATAGAACTCTGAGGGAAGCTAGGGAAGTGATTGCTTGGCCTCTTGCTGAGATATTTGTATCATTGATAGTCACCGGTGAGGTGCCAGAAGACTGGAGGTTGGCTAACGTGATGCCACTATTTAAGAAAAGTGGTAAGGACAAGCCAGGGAACTATAGACTGGTGAGCTTGTTATCAGGGGTGGGCAGGGTGTTGGAGGCAATCCTGATGGACAGGATGTACATGTATTTGAAAAGGAAAGGACTGATTAGGGATAGTCAACATGGCTTTGTGCGTGGGATATCATGTCTCACAAACTTGATTGAGTTTTTTGAAGAAGTAACAAAGCGGATTGATGAGGACAGAGCAGTAAATGTGATCTATATGGACTTCAGTAAGGTGTTCAACAAGGTTCCCCATGGGAGACTGGTTAGCAAGGTTAGATCTCATGGAATACAGGGAGAACTCATCATTTGGATACAGAACTGGCGCAAAGGTAGAAGACAGACAGTGGTGGTGGAGGGTTGTTTTTCAGACTGGAGGCCTGTGACCAGTGCAGTGCCACAAGGATTGGTGCTGGGTTCTCTACTTTTCGTCATGTATATAAATGATTTGGATGCGAGCATAAGAGGTATAGTTAGTAAGTTTGCAGATGACACCAAAATTGGGAGTGTAGTGGACAGCAAAGAAGGTTACCTCAGATTACAACAGGATCTTGATCAGATGGTCGAATGGGCTGAGCTGTGGCAGATGGAGTTTAGTTTAGATAAATGCGAGGTGCTGTATTTTGTGAAAGCAAATCTTAGCAGGACTTATACACTGAATGTTTAGATCCGAGGGAGTGTTGCTGAACAAAGAAACCTTGGAGTGCAGGTTCATAGCTCCTTGAAAGTGGAGTTGCAGGTAGATAGGATAGTGAAGAAGGCGTTTGGTATGCTTTCCTTTATTGGTCAGAGCATTGAGGATAGGAGTTGGGAGGTCAGGTTGCAGCTGTACAGGATGTTGGATAGGCCACTTTTGGAATATTGCATGCAATCCTGGTCTCCTTCCTATCGGAAGGATGTTGTGAAACTTGAAAGGGTTCAGAAAGGGTTTACAAGGATGTTGCCAGGGTTGGAGGATTTGAGCTTTATGGAGAGGTTGAATATGCTGGGGTTGTTTTCCCTGGAGCGTTGGAGGCTGAGGGGTGACCTTATAGAGGTTTATAAATTCATGAGGGGCATGGATAGGCTAAATAGTCAAAGTCTTTTCCCTGGGGTGGGGGAGATCAGAATTAGAGGGCATAGGTTTAGGGTGAGAGCGGTAAGGTATAAAAGAGACCTAAGGGGCAACCTTTTCATGCAGAGGGTGGTACGTGTGTGTAATGAGCTGCCAGAGGAAGTGGTGGAGGCTGGCACAATTGCAACATTTAAGAAGCATTTAGATGGGTATATGAATAGGAAGGGTTTGGAGGGATATGGGCCAGGTGTTGGCAGATGGTACTAGATTGGGTTGGGATATCTGTTCGGCATGGACAGGTTGGACTGAAGTGTCTGTTTCCGTGCTGTACATCTCTCTGACTCGATGACCCGTTGTTCCTGGAACAACACCATGAATTTCAGCCAAATGACTAGAATCTCTGGTGCTGGAACACATTTTCCAGCAACACATTTTTAAGCTCTGATCTCCAGCATCTGCAGTCGTCACTTTCTCCTAGAATCTCTGGTGTCCAAGCACCACCAGATCTAAGGTTGCCACCCTGGTCAGTGCCATCTCCAGAGTTTGGAGGAATAGCTAACAGTGTGGGAAGAAGATCAATGATCTTCTCGACTGTGCCAATATAAACACCACACTTTCGTCCCCGTTACTTCACTCTATTTCAGCTACTGCACCCAACTCCCACCAAGGCTCATGCTGTGCCCCTCTCACTATTGCCTGCATCATGTTTCCTCACTTGTACTCAACCCTACTATCCCAGAACTTCTGACATCACAAGCTGTCCACCTGCTGGGAGGTGCCAGACATACCAATCGGTTTGCCAATGTATTAACATCCCATTTCAGAACCTGCTGCCTCATACAGATCTCGGAGGTCCACGGACATTGCCTGCATGACCATTGTGCTGACTCCTCACCTGCCCTCCGCCAGCATTAACAGCTGTGCTACCCACTTTTCAACACCTGTTTTTAAACAGTACAGCACAGAACAGGCCCTTCAGCCCATGATGTTGTGCCAACCATTGATCCTCATGTATGCACCCTCAAATTTCTGTGACCATATGCATGTCCAGCAGACTCTTAAATGTCCCCAATGACCTCGCTTCCACAACTGCTGCTGGCAACGCATTCCATGCTCTCACAACTCTCTGTGTAAAGAACCCGCCTCTGACATCCCCTCTATACTTTCCTCCAACCAGCTTAAAACTATGACCCCTCGTGTTAGCCATTTCTGCCCTGGGAAATAGTATCTGGCTATCGACTCTATCTATGCATTTCATTATCTTGTATACCTCAATTAGGTCCCCTCTCCTCCTCCTTTTCTCCAATGAAAAAAGTCCGAGCTCAGTCAACCTCTCTTCAAAAAATAAGCCCTCCAGTCCAGGCAGCATCCTGGTTAACCTCCTTTGAACCCTCTCCATAGCATCCACATCTTTCCTATAATATGGTGACCAGAACCAGATGCACTATTCCAAGTGCGGTCTAACTAAAGTTTTATAGAGCTGCAACAAGATCTCACGACTCTTAAACTCAATCCCCCTGTTAATGAAAGCCAAAACACCATATGCTTTCTTAACAACCCTGTCCACTTGGGTGGCTATTTTAAGGGATCTATGTACCTGCACACCAAGATCCCTCTGTTCCTCCACACTGCCAAGAATCCTATCCTTAATCCTGTAATCAGCTTTAAAATTCGACCTTCCAAAATGCATCACCTCGCATTTATCCAGGTTGAACACCATCTGCCACCCCTCAGCCCATCTCTGCATCCTGTCAATGTCCTCTGCAGCCAACAGCAGCCCTCTATACTGTCAACAACACCTCCAACCTTTGTGTTGTCTGGAAAATTGCTGACCCATCCTTCAATCCCCTCATCCAAGTCATTAATAAAAATTACAAAGAGTAGAGGCCCAAGGAAAGAGCCCTGTGGAACACCACTCACCACAGACTTCCAGGCAGAATATTTTCCTTCTACTACCACTCACTGTCTTCTGTTGGCCAGCCAATTCTGTATCCAGACAGCTAAGTTCCCCTGTATCCCATTCCTCCTTCTGAATGAGCCTACCATGGGGAACCTTATCAAATGCCTTGCTAACGTCCATATACACCACATCCACAGCTCGACCCTCATCAACTTTTCTAGTCACATCCTCAAAGAACTCGATAAGGTTTGTGAGGCATGACCTGCCCCTCACAAAGCCGTGTTGACTGTATTTAATCAAGCCGTGCTCTTCCAGATGGTCATAAATCCTAAACCTCAGAGTCCTTCTAGGCTGTAATTGTTGGGGATTTCCCTATTTCCTTTCTTGAAGAGAGGAATTACATTTGCCTCTCTCCAGTCCTCAGGTACGACTCCAGTGGAGAGCGAGGATGCAAAGATCTTCGCAAGTAGCGAAGCAATCGCATTTCTCTTTTCCCGAAGCAGCCGAGGACAAATCTGGTCCGGGCCTGGCAACTTGTCAATTTTAATGTTTGACAAAATTTTCAGCACATCAGCTTCCTCTATCTCTATCCATTCCAGCATGCACACCTGCTCTTCATTCACTACAAAGTTTGTTTCTTTCGTAAAGACAGAAGCAATAAACTCATTTAGGGCTTCCGCTACCTCCTCAGATTCC
>NC_057711.1:136153213-136168567 GCF_004010195.1 Chiloscyllium plagiosum | reverse complement strand
TCCCACCTTCCCCAGAAGGCATCCCAATTATCTACATATCTGAAGCCCTCCCTCCTACACCAGGTGCGCAGCCACATGTTAAGCTGCGCCTGCTCCCTGTTCCTCGTCTCGCTATCTCGTGGCACCGGTAGTAAACTAGAGAACACTACTCTGTTCGTCCTGCTTTGCAGCTTCCATCCTAACTCCCTGAAATCACTTTTTATGTCCTCAATCCTTTTTCTGGCTATATCATTAGTGCCAATACGTAACACGATTTCTGGCTGTTCGCCCTCCCCTTTTAGAACCTTATACACCCGATCCTGTCTTTCTGTCGTTCTGAGAGGAAACATAAGACAATAAGGCTGAAAGGGCCTGAATCTGTGAGGAGTGTTCAATATTATGCTCCTCATCCCCAACGAGGACAGTATTCCAGTTTTCAGAGGAGAAGATGTGAGGATGCTGAGAAATCCATGACCTTCAAACTGAGCAAGTACAATTCTTTCATTCCACTGGCACTCTCACAGTAACCCTGCTGTTACTTATCACACACCGTTTTTATTCACTTGCCACAATGCTTTCTCTCTCACTCCTCTATCTTGTAGATACAGCCAGCACCTTCTGAATGGATACCAGTTCACAGAGCCAACTCACACTTCAGGCTGACATTGAGAGTTTGAAGGATTTGGCCTTGAACAAGTTGTCCACTGGTTCATTACTTAGTATTCATTCATGGATATCAAAGATATTATAATCTCATTGTGTAATGGCTTTTTTGGTGTCTATGAAAGGTAATTGTGTTGAGAAAGAGTACTTGTAGATTGAACAGCATTTTTCAAGTGAGACTTCCTTAGTTGACCTTTACATCTTATAGTGATAGGTAACATCATGGATGATGTATTGCCAGGCTTTCTGCTTGAGCAAGTTGCTTCCACTTCTGTACATCTATTGGGCTCAGTTTCAAGGTAACTTTGAAACAACCTTCATACATGTATGCATATACGTATACATATAGACCACCACAAAGTCATTTTCTGTTTATCACATCTGAATAAAACATCCTTTAGATTTGTTTATTTTGCCACTTGACCTGCACCTACACTTCAATGTCTTGCAGGTTTAAGTTACTTTGTCCTGAGATTTATGAGTCATGACAGTAACCTCTGACCTGTTTAATGAGTTACTTTACTAAGAACAGATCCAAAATACAATTTGAGCAATGCGCCACTAATGTTACAGGCGATATTTGTATAACCACTGTCAAATAGCTAGGTTTATGTGGTTGTAGATCTTTCAAATGACACTATTTCAACTTAAGTCTTTTAGTAACTATCATTTTTACTCCATTTACTTTGAGTTGATTTGATTTATTATAGTCATGTAGTACCTAAGTGCAGTGAAAAGATTTGATTGCGAACAGTGCAGGCAGATCATAGTAAGCAAGGACATACAGATCATAAGGTACATGGACAGAATGAGGCATTCAGGTTACACTGCACAGGAAACAAGATCAATGTTAACAAAATCAACATTATTTGAAGTTAGAGAATCCATTCATCAATCTAATAATGGCAGGGAAGAAGCTGTTCTTGAACCTGTTGGTGCCTGTGTTTGAGCTTCTGTATCTTCTGCCTGATGGAATAGGTTGGAGAAGGGCATTACCAGGGTAGGAGGGATCTTTGATGATGTTGGCAGCCTTTCCACAGCAACGAAAGGTGTAAATGGAGTCCATGGATGGGAGCTTGGCTTCCATGATGGTCTGGGCTGTGCAAACTCTCTGTAGTTTTTTATGGTCCTGTGTAGAGGCATACCAGCCCATTATACACCCGGACAGTGTGCTTCCTATGGTGCATCTGTAGAAGGTGGCGAGGGTCATTGTGGAATTGCTGAATTTCCTGAGCCATCTGAGGAAGAAGAAGCGTTGTTATGCCTTCTTGACCGTCACATCTACGTGGGAGGACCAAATCAGGTTGTTGGTTTTCGTCATTCCGAGAAACTTGTCGTTCTTGACCCTCCGAGCCTCAGCTCCATTGATGTAGATGGGAGCGTGTCCTCCTCCTTTCTCCCTGAAGACAATGACCAGTCCTTTTGTTTTACCAATATTGAGAGAGTAATTGTTATCAATGCACCACGACACCAACACCGCCCCCCCCAACTCCTTTCTGTATTCTGACTCATCGTTGTTTGATATCCATCCTACCACCTACCCTGATGTTGTCAGCAAACCTGTAGATGGCATTCATTTGGGAATTTCGCTACGTAGTCATGGGTGTACTGAGATAGATCTAGCTATTATGTAGACAGGATCTTTTTGTTTAATGAAAGATCTTCAGAAAAAAAAACCCATAGTACATTGAAAATTTTGTTGGCAACCTTGAATAAAAGCCTATCTTTTAGTTATCTTCCATTTCCATGGCCTTCTGCAAATTTTACATAACCATGTTTTGAACTACTTTCTCTGTCTCTTTCTGTCTCTGTTTGTATGTTCTATAACACCCTTAATCTTCATGCCACATTTAACAGTTTTCATTGTTTGTATTTGCCTGCGGTCAGTTATTTATACTCAGACTGTTCAAAGTGGTTATCCAATTCAACTAGTTTTCTTCTTATCAGACTATTGAAACATAAGGTATTTTACTATCCAATAAATATCATTATTAAACATGGTTAACTGAGAAACCTAATACAACTATAAAGTTGTCCTTCTTCCATGGTTACATTCAAACCCAGGTGTCCCTTGAGTAAGAGCATGCTTGGCCACCAACATCCTTGAGATTTTCAGGGAGAGGTGGGCACCGCGGGGTGTGGGGTGTGGGGTGTTTTGTTTCCCCCTCTGACTCTATTTTGATTTAATACCTGCCCTCCCCTTCACTTTTTGATCACTTCACATTGCCCTTTGTTGAGCAGGGCACGGCTTGTCACTGGTCACCCAGGTGTTTCTTTTCTTCCTGGTGGTGGGATAGGAATAAAGATTTACACACTCATTGTTGTTCACTGTGTCCTACACCTGCACACACACGACATGGGTGCTGGGGAATATATAAGCACTACTGCTGTTAGGCAGTAGAGTGGAGGGGGTCGAAAGATGGGATTTAGAATCTCCTCAGTTCAGGGGACTGCCTCTGAGCTGCTGGCCACGCAGCCAGTATGTGCTGCTGATGGTGTTTGTTTTTGGGCTACCTGATTCCTGAACTGGTTGACCTACACATCCAGTTTGTTACTGGTATTCCTTTTTTTGTGGACTGGGTTTTGAACTGACTGATTTTCACAGTCAGTGTGTTACTACAGTATTTCAGGTCTCATTAGGGAACTGTTGTTTCACTGGCTGGTTGCTGCCTGTGTTACTCTTTCTTTGCGTTTTATGCTGATTTTGTGGCAGGGCTTAGCCCTTGCACTCTGGGTTTTAGTGCTTGCACTTTCTTTTTTGCACATGTTTTCACTTTTTGGTGTTTTGGATTGAGCAGTTGTATTTTGCTTCTTAGATCCTCTATCGGTTCCATAAACCTCACTTATCAGTAAAACACAGCTTGTAACTTCCAGCATTTTTTAAACTTTATTTTAAAACAGCCTTTTGGCTTTGTAATGCATTCTGGCATATCAAATTTGTTCAATTCAAGTTACAAGAATCTCTGCCTCATATGATCTGTAATCTCACAGAATTTCACATCACATCCATGCTTTCATGATCAGCATATCCAGGCCCAGTTTGTCAACTTTCAAAACAACTGCAGTGTCAAGGATCTCGTTCTGCTATCTCATCTTCATTAATCATCTCAGGCAGCTTCAGTGAAAATCCTAATCTTTCCATAAGAAATCAGTATACCCATTCTAGTCAAATGAAAGGATGAAAAATGAGAAATGTAACAATGTTAACATTGATCCAGACTCTCTTTTCTTACTTTGATTTCTGTGTTTTGTTTTATATACAGGTAGACAGAAACTTATTTATTGATACAGACCTTGCTGTAAAAATAATAGCATTTAAAAAAGGACTACAAGTATGTCATGAGTTGCAAATTCCAAGAAATTGATTTCTGCCAATCCACTGTTTACTCGACACGAAAAAAATATATTGCTTAAAGCCTTAGCATTATTTTTAAGAACTTGTTTGTATTTGCATATTATAACTCATTAAACTCATTACGAAAAGTCAAGTCTGGTAATCAAGTGAATTATTGCCTTTATAACAATATGATAATTATTAATACAATTCAATTCTACCACTTTGTCATAAAAATAGAATAATTTAAATTACTCCATCTCATTCTTGCAAGTAATCAATTGTTGTAAAATTACATATTTTATTGATACAAATTTTACTTTTTAATTTATATTTAATTCTATTTCTTTTATTTTCTCTGGACTTTTTCCCTTTTCCTTATTTTTTTTTATTTCTGTGCCCGATTTTATTCTAATTCAAAAATTCATGTAAGAACTTAGCAGGTCTGGCAGCTCTGTGGGTGGAAAGCAGATTTAATGTTTGAGTCCACTGCCTCTTCTTCACAACTGCAGTTCTCATCCAGTACAGCCAGCCAGTAACCCCCAGGTCCCACAAGAGAATAACGCCAGGGACCCAGGTTCGATTCCAGCCTTGGGCGATTGAATGTGTGGAGTTTGCATTTCCTCCCCGTGTCTGCATGGGTTTCCTTCAGGTGCTCCGGTTTCCTCCCACAGTCCAAAGATGTGCAGGTTAGGTGAATTGGCTGTATGAAATTGCCCATAGTGTTCAGGGGTGTGTAGATTAGGAGCATTAGTCAAGGCTAAATGCAGAGTAATAGGGTAGGGGAATGGGTCTGGGTGGGATACTCTTCGGAGGGTTGATGTGGACTTGTTGGGCTGAATGAATGGCCTGTTTTCTCACTGTAGGGGTTCTATGATACCATTTTGACCTCTGTCAAAAATTTATAATAAAAAAAGCATTTTCCAACACCTTTCAGTTCTGAAGAAGATTTGAAACATTAACATTCACTTGTATTCTCTCTCCACAGATGCTGCCAGACCAACTGAGTTTCTCCAACAATTTCTGTGATTCTTTTTACTGTTACACTTTCTCATGTGAACTCTCTTGTGTCAAATAGCAAATGACATAAGTGAATTTCTCTGAAAATTTTTCAAAGCAAACATCTGAAGTCCTTTCCCTTACTTTTTCAGTCGTCCTCCCAGATACTTTTTTTTTCTGATCTGACATTCCTTGAATTTTCCATAGCCCATTGCCTATCTTCTACTAAGGGCTCAGCTGAACACAACATTTTAAGAAAGAAATTAATGTCTAACTCAAATGGATAGAAATTCAGCAATCACTTCTTAAATGTTTTACTGAGCTGGGTGTTATTCTATATTTTAGGGAAATGGAAACAAATTAAAAGTTGGAAAATTTTCTGACAAGATACCAAAAAAGTTCATTTTGCCCATAAATGTCTTGTACTGACATGCTGGAATCTTTGCTCCTTGCTCCAAGCCCTTCAAACCTGGCCTGTGACAAAGTGTAGAGTGCAGGTTTTTATTCTGTGACAAAAGAGAGGGGGTGGTAAGAGACCGAGGCACATTCTTTGTGAGAGTCATGGCCACTATCCTCTGGAAAGAGTTTGGAAGCTACTGGGTATGGATGGGAAGTGGGCTTTGTAATGAGCTAGCCTGAAAGTTTTGACTGCTTTGTTGAAAAAGTTAAAAGAATAAAAAGCTCTTCAGATATCACCCCTCAACCTTCATCTTCTTGACATCTCATCCATGCCATCTCTATCAATTCATAACTGAAACTAGTTCCTTGATCATTTATAACTTCATGCCAACCTATGGCCCTCTTTTCAACTCCCCTAACATCTCATATCTATCATGCCAGCCTATGATCCTATATCCATCCCTAACTTCATTCACACTCTTCATTCAATATATACCCTCCTAACAATGTCCCATCACCTCCTCATACATTACAAAATGAACCTGCCCTCTACCAACACTTCTATAACCCTAAAGTCTCTAGATTAGAGTGGTGCTGGAAGAGCACAGCAGTTCAGGCAGCATCCGAGGAGCAGGAAAATCGACGTTTCGGGCAAAAGCCCTTCATCAGGTATTGAGGCAGAAGCCTGCAGGCACTCGGCCTCTATTCCTGATGAAGGACTTATCCCCGAAATGTCGATTTTCTTGCTCCTTGGATGCTGCCTGAACTGCTGTACTCTTCCAGCACCACCCTAATCTAAAATCTGTTTTCCAGCATGTGTAGTCATTGTTTTTACCCATAACCATAAAAGTACCATTTCTGGTAACATTTGGGACTCATCTAAAACTCTTTGTCCTTATACATTCCATGCCAACTCATCCAGTACACCACATGGGCAAACCTTAGTACCAATGCTGGGATTAATGAAAGTTCTTGTGTCAATTGATGAACTTCTAACCCTAAAATACTCTCATTGAAAAAAATCCAAACATTATATTTATCTTCCTTTAATCTCTTGCAAGAACAAGCATTAAAATTCATAATCCCACTCCAAAAACCTTAAAAACCTTTGAAGTTATCAATCAAATTTGAACTAACAATCAGGCCACTGTGATAGTGATAGATTGTGAAATCAGACACACAGCATGAACTGTGTAATGATAACCTTTAGGTTTGTGTCAATGGAGTGTATGAAATAGCAAGCAATGTCTTTTTTAACAAGTACATTTTGTCAAATGCTTAGAAGGGAGGTTTAAATGCCTTGACAGATTTGCAACTTTCTTTGACAGCTTCTCCAATAGTTTAAATTAGTTTATTCTATTTCTGTTCATGCACATTCATGCCTTGCTCTAGTCTGACTACTCCTAATGGGCACCCAACCTCGATAAATGATCACCCAGAGTGGTATTTGTAAGGTAATCCTACCTTGCTGAAAAAAACTGTTGTATGCTTGGATCTTCCCTTTTCAGGTTTAAATTGCACAAATCACATTTTGGCCACCTTACTAGCAGACCTAAATGATGGCAGCTGCGTTTTAACTTGTACAGTTGCCTCTGTTAAACATTGCAGTACAAATTACAACCTTGTCCCTACTGTCCATTAGCCAATGAAAATTGTCCATTAGCGACCAAGCTCCCAGTGTTTTCAATAAATCAGAGAACTTTTCCAATTGTTCAGGTCAAACACATTCAGCATCTGAAAATATAAGTCACTAATCAAGGCAGAGGCATTACCAGACAGGCCTTGGGTTATAGGAGAAAGTGAGGATTGCGGATGCTGAAGTTCAGAATCAAAAAGTGTGGAGGTGGAAAAGCACAGCAGGTCAGGTAGCATCCAAGGAGCAGGACAATCGACTTTCTGGGCATAAGCTCTTCATCAGGAATGGGCCTTGGGTTAGATATAATCGATGTTTGGATGTTTTCCAAACAGGGATCTCCAGCATCTGCAGTTTTTTTAAAATTTATTTGTTCTCTTTTTTTGAACCAGTGTCCTGGCTCCAGTTTTCCTCAACTGAGGAGATTCTAATCTCCTGGTTATATATATTATATAATTTTTCTTATTTTTAAAACCCACACACTACCGCCAAACAGTGGTAATGCCCAACAAAATTTTTTTTTTTCCAAATGCTACCTATCTCTTGTGCCTAATAAAAGATAACAACTTCGCACAGCAATTTTTTAAAAGAAATAGATATAAACATTTAATTTAACAGGCTTATGGTTCACCCATTGTTTACCAGTGATACTTAAGTATAAGAACAAATCGATGCAAGTTATGAGAAACTTAATTAATTCTCAGTTTGATGTGATAGTGCAACAGTTTAATAATAAAATATAAACATTGTAATGATTTTGCCCCGAGTGACTAGCTACAATACTCTCTTCCTGATAGTTTTGAAGTTTGAAATAAATTGGCAGGAAATTTTTAAAAACATTTAAATATGATTTTTAAATGCTAGATGATGAGGCATCCTTTTGTCTTCTATTATGGATAAACTGTCTTTTCTATTTTGGAAGTTTTCTCTGGAAGAATCTTGATTTAATTTATGTTGAAAAAAATACTATTAATTATATCTGGCTCTTGATTAAATTTTCAAAACAGCATAGTTGGGAATTGTAGAGTTTTTCTGAACTGATGAACTGACCATAGCCCTTGAGCCACCGAACTGAACCCCGAATGAGAATTGCTCAGACCGCTGATTGCTGACTGCACATTGCCATGATTATGTTAGCCCAAAGCCCTAGCTGCGTCACTATGGAGCCAAAGGACTGATCGTGAGCCATTCCCTGGAGTGCAGAGGGATGGAACTCCTGACTGAGAATACCCAGCTGGATTCTTGACCGTGCCCAATGTCCTGCATTTGGGAAATTGTTTTTGAATTACAAATCACCTGACCGACAGATATCTCCATCAACTTCAGTGAAGACTTTGAGAGATTGCAGATGCACATATAGTGTATAAGCTGTTGGCACCCGCTGCAGGTATCAGAGTGATAAAGTACACTGTTGCACACGGCCATGCAACAAGGGGTACCCTCCCCCCAGACAGAGGACTGTCGAGCAGTAAGGCCAGCTGCCTGGTTGTTTGACTGTGCTAGCTGGCCTGGCAAGGCAAGTCAAGGTCTGGATGCTGTGAGCATACAGGTGGACACGTGGGCAATAAATGCTGAGAGAGCAACCGAGCAGTCCTGAGATGCAGCTGGTCCTACTGTGAGCTGGGTCCCTGTCAGTGCTCGTAAATTCTTTCTGCTGTAGCCTTTCAATGCTGGATGCCAGTGCATCCCATCATGCAGGTCTGTGTTTCCAGAGCACCCTGCCAGGATATCAGAGTGATGTCGCAATGGTGGTGAGATATTGGCATAATGTCTGCCGAACTCTGCCACACAGCGCCACTGACCCGGGTTTGATTCCAACCTGGGTAACTGTCTGTGTAGAGTTTGCACATTCTCCCCGTGTCTGCATGGGTTTCCTCTGGGTGCTCCAGTTTCCTCCCACAATCAAAAGACATGTATGTTGGTGGATTGGCCATGCTAAATTGTCCATAGTATTCAGGGATGTGTAAGTTAGGTGCATTAGTCAAGGGTAAATATAGGGTAAAGGGATGGGTCTGGGTGAGTTACTCTTCAGAGGGTCAGTGTGGACTTGTTGGGCTAAAGAGCCTGTTTCCACACTGTAGGGATTCTAAGTTCTAAAAGTTCAATAACAAGGTGTCCATACCCAGGGATTGTGACCTGAGTTGTTGTTTGGTTTTACACAGCACGGAAATTCTTTGGAGCAAATAATGAGCTCAAGTATTTGTGCTAAGTATTTACTCTGAATTCCATGTCAAATTTGCATGGCGTTTAGCTTATTCTGCACATTTAGCATGATAAGAAGGTGAATATTAATAAAGTGAGTTATGCCATCAGTTTACAATAATCCTGCTTAATTGGCAACTCACCAGTGGTCAGCAAGAAACTTACCATTCTGTTTATCAAAGGTACAAAACAAAGGGAGACAGCTTCCTATTATCAAGATGGCCTTCCCCTGACTTCTCACTCAATTTTTTCACAAACCATGCTGTAGCCTACATCCCTGAGAACTCAGTAAGATTCCACTCTCAGTCTCTATCTGTGTACATCACAGAATAACTTGTTTCTAAGCAATAGCCCAGTTCTTTTTTCCTTCTCTCTTCCACTCTTTATTTTCTAAAGCACTGAACTATTAACCTCAGTACCTTTAAAGACAATTTATTTGAATGCAGGTAAGCAAGTTTTCAAATAACCTGGCACCATCCATATGAAAATAAAACCATGACTTCTCTTCTGAACACACACACAAAATATAGAAACACAAATCACATTCATAGCTAAACATAGTTTTTCCCACTGTATAACCCAAGTTTTTAGATTTTGATAATGAAATGAACTTTCATCGAGGGGATAAACACTACTGAACTTGGGAGATAATCAAAGGCAGTGTCACAGACTGTAGATTTTCAATGGAAATTTTCATCACTTCACTAGCAAACCCCTCAGCTATGCTCTAACTTACTGTGATAGCGAGGAAACTGGATCTGTGAGAAAGCAATTGATTGCGCAGCTTTGTCAAAGAAAGGTGCTAAATACTTGTTTATAAACTGCTAACATTACATGATTAATAATAAACGATGACATTGCTGCCTTGATCTCATCTGATGCTGCTATTTTATTGTTTCTAACTTGATTAACTAAAACAAATCTCAAAAAATATCACAAAGTGAATGATAAACAAATGCTGAACATCTGCCAAAATTTTTACGCAAGCTGATTGCTTAAAAAAAGCTCCACATAGCTAATACAGTGTTGACAAAATTAAAGATGTTTAAATTGTATTAATGTAGGTAGTGTTATTCATAAACAGTTAAGCATGAATATTCTGATCATTTTCAGTTATACAGGGTGCTGATGAGATCAAATCACACAAGTGGCAGATGGAGTACGATGTAGGAAAGTGTGAGGTCATACACTTTGGTAGGAAGGTAGCCATGAACTATTTTCTAAGTGGGGAGAAAATCCAGAAACTGAAGTGCAAAGAGACTTGGGAGTCCTAGTCCAGAATTCTCTCAAGGTAAACTTGCAGGTTGAGTCAGTAGTTAGGAAGGCAAATGAAATGATGGCATTGATTTTGAGAGGACTTGAATATAAAAGCAGGGATTTACTTCCGAGGCTCTAAGCTCTGGTCAGACTATATTTGGAGTATTGTGTACAGTTTTGGGCCCCGTATCTTAAGAAGGATGGACTGGCTCCAGAGCATGTTCAGTGGAGGTTGACAAGAATGATCCCAGGAATGAAAAGCTTAACATATGAGGAACGTTTGAGGACTCTGGATCTATACTTGATGGAGTTTAGAAGGATGGATGGAGGGGGAGGATCTAATTAAAACATACAGAATACTGAATGGCTTGGACAGATGTTTCCATTGATAGGAGAGACTAGGACCCGAGAGCACAGCCTTAGAGTAAAGGGGAGACCTTTTAGAATGGAGATAAGGAGAAACTTCTTCAGCCAGAGAGTGGGAGTCTATGGATTTCATTGCCACAGAAGGTTTTTGAGTGCATTTAAGATTGAGATAGGTAGGTTCTTAAGTATCAAGGTGATCAAGGGTTACAGGGAGACAGTGGGAAAATGGGTTGAGAAATGTATCAGCCGTGACTGAAAGGTGGAGCAGACTTGATAGACAACTTCCATCTAGAAGGGCATGGGCAGCAGTCACATAGAATCCCTTCCAAACCACTCACTATCCTGACTTGGGAATGTTGGCATTCCTTCAGTATTGTTAGGTCAAAATGTCCATATAATCATTGGTGAACATTCCTATTTCTGAACTTATGATGGAAGCAAGGCCATTGGTGAAGCAGCTGAAGGTGGTTGGGTCTACAGCACTACCATGAGGAACTCCTACAGAGATGTCCTGGAGTTGAGACAACTGACCTCCATCAATCACAACGATCTTCCTACATATCAAGTATGACTCCAAACAGTGGAGACTTTCCCTGATTCCCATTAATGCCAGTTTTACTAGGACTCGTCAATCCCCTACTTAATCAAATGTGACATCAAAGGCAGTCACTCTCATCTTACCTCTGACATTTTGCTCTTTTAAGACCGTAAGGCCATAAGTCATAAGAGCAGAAGTTAGGCTATTTAGTTAATCAAGTCTGCTTCACCATTCAACCATGGCTGATAGGTTTCTCATCGCCTTTCTCCCTGTAACTCTTGAACCCCTTGACAATCAAGAACCTATCTATCTTTGTCTTAAATATACTTAATGACCTGGCCTCCACAACCTTCTGTGGCAATGAATTCCACAGATTCCCCACTCTCTGGCTGAAGAAGTTTCTCCTTATCTCTGTTCTTTACTCTAAGGCTGTGCCCTCAGGTCCTAGTCTTTCCTCCCAATGAAAACATCTTCCCAACATCCACTTTGTCCAGGCCATTCAGAATTCTATATGTTTCAATGAGATCCTCCCTCATCCTTTCAAATCTTTTGTCTATGTTTGAAATGGGAATGTAATGAGGTCAGGAGCTAAGTGGCTCTGGCAGACATAAATATAACAGAGATGATCCAGATGATGTTTACTAGATTGATGCTGGAATGACTGTGCTGTTTCATGAGAACATACAGATTGAGCTTATTTTCAGTGGAGATTAGAAGAGTGAGTGGTACCTTGATTTAAATCTGTAAGATCCTGAAATGTCTTGATAGGTTGATGGTGGTGCGGTAGCTCAGTGGTGTTGTCTCAAAGCCTCGGGTGACTGTCTCAGTGGAGTTTGGATGTTCTCCCCGTGTCTGCATGGGTATTGTCCGGGTGCTCTGATTCCCTCCCACAGTCAACAGATGTGTAGGTTAGATGGCTTAGCCATGGGAAATTCAAGGATAGGGTTGGATGCTGTTCAGAGGGTCAGTGCAGACTCAATGGGCGAAATGGCCTCTCCCTGCTCTATTGGGATTCTATGATTTGAAGTTGGATGTGAAAGTTATGGGCTGAATGTTTATTCCATGATGGCGAGTCAGTGAGAAAGTTTTGGTGCGATCAGAAATTTGACTCTCGCTGTTGAAAGATAGAAGTCTGATACCCCCCACCCCACCCCCAAAGGTTTGAACACGAAAAGTAAAAAGCTTACTAATCAACAGCTTATTTGGTTGTATTTTCATCTCCTTGCATCACCCCCCTCATTATTCATCCCCTACCCTTCCATGTGGGGAAGACAAACAGGATGTGAAAGTCAGAATAGTGGTTCCAACTCAATGCTTGCTCAGTAGGCCTCCACTTTGGCCTGCAGTTTCCAACAACTCAGGTTACCCCCCATGGGCAACGACCACTGGCACTCCCTGCCCTTGGTCATTGGTATTAGACTTGCACCAGCCTCACCATATCACCAGCAACTCACTTAGAATATAGTTCTCCAATATAATGCTGCACTTTGGGGTGGGACTAGATTGGGTTAGGATATCTGGTGGTCATAGATGAGTTGAACTGAAGGGCTTGTTGCCATGCTGTACATCTCTATGACTCTATGACTTTGGAATGCACTAGCACTTTGCTGTCATAACACTTTGCATACAGAGGCAGG
The DNA here is from genome assembly GCF_004010195.1 of Chiloscyllium plagiosum. NCBI lineage: Eukaryota > Metazoa > Chordata > Chondrichthyes > Orectolobiformes > Hemiscylliidae > Chiloscyllium > Chiloscyllium plagiosum. Next base: position 136,155,560 of record NC_057711.1, on the reverse strand, counting down.
GACACGTTACTGTGAAATATTCTATATGGACATTTTGACCAGTTTATTATCATAAAACACATTTACCCAGGTGCTCTTAATGTACAAAACAAACAAACAACTGCTTTTCAAGCCTGGTTTTATTAAAATACTCTCAAGTTAAAGAAAACAACTTTTATAAATATTATGTTAAATTTGCCTACATTAGGCTGACCACCTGAAAGACATGTATCCTACCCACTGTGTTGAACTTGGCTGGGCTGCTGGACCCAATTCACTGAGTTCTGTCAACTGGGCACTGAAGGTCTTCATTGTATGAAGGTGGATCTCACACAGAGTCTTTGCCGACTGAGTCTTCGCTGAGAGAATGGTCATCAGGTGTCTCTTCTTTCTGAGCCCTTCTGGAATGTTCCCTAACTTCAGCCAATGGTGTTTCAGGGCAGGGATCACAGTTCCCAATGAGGTTAAGCCAGGTCATTTGTTGTGTACCCATCCCCTTTCCAAGATATGAAGACTCCATAGTGCAAAAGGAGCTGGCCGAAATTGGGAAATCCACAAATATAATATCCCTCCCTAGTGTTCTGGCTGAGTACTTGGTTGTTTTGGTAGGTCAGAGTGACTGTCCTATTGTTAATGTTCAATATGCTATACAGGTTTGGGCTGATGCCTGTTTACTTTTTACCTGTGGTAACATTAGCCACTTTGCATTCTATTGGTCAGTGCTTGTTTAGCCAATTTTATGTTGGGCCTAGATATTTCATTGGCAACTTGGCCACAGTACCCATCTCATGCCTCAGAGCAGGGCATACCTCAGTGAAGTGATTGTAACTAGATCAGCCAAGTGGACCTCATAGAATATGAGCTCCCTGATTGGGGCTGTTAATCTGGTCCAATCAGGGAGCCCTGGCTGACAGATAAGTGCAGGAGTGTGAGAGGTTCAGTTCACTCTGAGAGCTGGTTCTGAGGGAGCTGGATTAGTGTCAAGGTCTCGCCACATGTAAATGAAGAGTAACTTGGTGACAGGATACCAGCCTCTGTGGAGTTATTTCACTCAGAACACTGCTTGTTCTCTCTTAGCACTTTGTGAGATATTCAGAGCATTTGCACTTTCCTGCCTAACTTTTTTGTGCTTTGTTGCTTCATACTGAGATTAAAGGTGAACAGTACTTCAGTCTAAGGAACAACATACTTTACATGGGGGGAATAGAATCATAGAATGCCTACACTGTGGAAAGAGGCCCTTCAACCCATTGACTTTGAACCAGCCCCCACTGCTCCAAAGTACATTGCACTCTGACTCAACTCCCTTTCCCAGTCCCATAATCTGTCATTAACCGTGTCACACTCAGAGGTTAGCCAGGCTAATCTATAGGATGGTGAGATTACTTTGTAATAATCAGCCAGCTGGACCTCATAGAACATGAGTTCCTTCACGGGAACTGTTAACCTGGTCTGTTCAGGGAGGCCTCGCTGACATAAAAAGGTTGAATGTCAGGGATATTGGTCCTCTGGTACCTGACTCTGTATGGGGCAATACTATCTTCAAGACTCTTCATGTGTAAATAAAGGATGACTAGGTGACAGGATTAGATTCCCTACAGTAGGAAAACAGGCCCTTCGGCCCAATAAACCCACACCACCTCTCTGAAGAGTAACCCACACAGACCCATTCCCCTAACCCATGGCCAATTCCACCTCACCTACACATCTTTAAACTGCGGGAGGAAACTAACACAGACACAGGGAGAATGTACAAACTCCACATAGACAGTTGCCTGAGGCAGGATTTGAACCTGGGCCCCTGGCACTGGGAGGGAGCAGTACCAACCACTGAGCCACTGTACTGCTCTATGGATACTTGCCTCTGCAGAGTTAGTTAAATTTTATGAGGGGAGGTTGAAGAAACTGAGCCAGAGTTTCAAAGAATGATAAGTGATTCCATTGAAATTTGCTGAATTCCTTTGGAGTGCGATGTGTTTTGAATGATTACCCTTAAGTCTATAAACAAGGGATGCCATCTCAGATTAAAGGTAGACCATGCGAGACTGAGATGAGGAAAAATTTCTTCAACCAGAAGGAATTCTCTAGCCCAGCGGGATTGTGGAAGTCAAATTATTGAGCATATTGAAGACAGAAATCAATAGATTTCTGGATATTAATGACATTAAGGGATATGTAGCTACCTGGATTACACCTCTTCCCACCCTACCTCTTGCAAAAATGCAATCCCGTATTCCCAATTCCTCCGCCTCCGCCGTATCTGCTCCCAGGAGGACCAGTTCCACCACAGAACACACCAGATGGCCTCCTTCTTTAGAGACCGCAATTTCCCTTCCCACGTGGTTAAAGATGCCCTCCAACACATCTC